>NC_058133.1:281871262-281938169 GCF_016433145.1 Gracilinanus agilis
TGTGCTAGTGATTCTCTCTCTCTCTCTCTCTCTCTCTCTCTCTGTCTCTCTCTCTCTCTCTCTGTCTCTCTCTCTCTCTCTCTGTCTCTCTCTCTCACACACACACACACACACACACAATCACTGAATATGCACCCTGCCATAGCAACTGCAAGGATCTGGGATCAAAGCAGCCCATGGTGGCCCAGCTCTGAGCCTTTCTGGAAAAGGAGACAGCAAGACTGCCTCTGCTATACACAAGGGAAAGACTCTGCCTTGAAGCCTGACTCTTGTTTTCTAATCCAGGCCACTGGAGGAAGGGGGGGGGGGGAAGGGAGGGGAGAGAGAAGCGACAGTTCTCTGAAATCCTGGCCCCTGGCCCAGGGCTCCCCACTTTCCCTAGAGCAGGGGACAAAAAGAAAAGAAATATTGAAAGCTTGAGATTAATGATTAGGAATGGGAAAGGATTAGTAGCTTTGACCTCCTATTCTACACCCTCAACTCTTCCCCATTACCACTCCCTTCTACAGGGTCTCAAGAGAGAGGCGAATATGCAGAACTCACAGGGTAGGGGCATTCGTTTTCGTAGGGAGTTGTTTTGGGTGCTGAGGGCAAAGGGCCAAGGTAATTAAGGTCCTAAATCTAGACACGCGCCAGAAGCAGGTGCAGCAGACCGAGGGACTGCACCAGCTTGAAAGAATCCCAGCCTGCTGCCCGTAAATAGGAGGGGAGGGGCGGAAAACCAACGGGAGAGAGAAGGAAGAGCTCATCTTCCTTTTTGTGTCTCGTTCCCCCTCCCCCTATTTCCAGCTCGAATGCAGTGGCCGGAACTTTATCAGCTCCTTGGGATGGGTGGTCTAAGGTTTTCAGGAGCAGAGACCCAGCCTGGGGTGAGAGTAGGGGGAAGGGGACAGAAGGCGAAGGCACGGCTCAAGAGGAGTCCAGCTGACCCAGGCGCCCTGCTCCGGAATGCGGGGTTCCGGTGCACATGGGCGCGCTCTCTCTTTCGTTCTCCTTCTCTACTGCGGTAGCATCCCGACATGACGCTGCGGCTGGAACAAAAGCTGCGGCTGCCGCGCTGCCCACAGAAGAACTAGCTCCCAACCCTGGCTCCCCGCACCGCAGAATCTGACCCAAAGGCCCGGGGTACACCTGCGGGCTAGGAAGGGGTGGGGGGGATACAGCCTTGAAGATTCACCGCAGGGAATGGTGGCCCCCTAGGGATGGGTAGCTGGCGATGGCTGCCTAAACCTACACCGCTTGGCTCCCCGCACTGCCCAGCAAAACTGCGGGGGGGAGGGGGCGAAATAAGACCTACACCCCCCAAAGTCCGGCCTGGCAGAGTTCCCCAAAAGGCCGCTCTCCAGCCTTTGAAAGCCCTGGCCACTACGGGCTTCCAACAACCCTCATGAATGCACCCTCTCTTCCAGGGCAGGTGTCCTAGGGCCTCAAATGCTTCGCTGGTCGGGAGGCGCCAGAGCTTGGGAGCCGAGGGACAGTAAAAGAGGGGTAAGCCACCCCTCGTACGATCACCCACAAGCCCTCGGGGTTCTCTAACCCTACCACCTCAGCTTCCCCAGTCCCGCCAAGAGTCTCACTCACCAGGAAGAAGGAGTGGGTGATCATTGCGGCTCGGGGTCCTCTGGCGTACCGGCTGGAGGAGGAAGAGAGGAAGCTGGAGCAGCGCCGGCCGGCGGCAGTGCTGCTCGCAGAAGCCCCCATGGATGGTCCGGGGGCTCGCAGAGGAGCCTGTGGCCCGCTGCCCCGCGGCAGCTACTCTCCCTAGCTGCCTCTGCCCAGCGCCACATCCACCACTGCCTCCGGGGCCAGGAGCCCATCTAACTCAGATGCTCCATAGAGACTGCGGCAGGCGGAGAGGTGGAAGAGAGAGCGCAAGAATTGGATTTGGGTGGCTTTCAGCACCTGCCCAGCGGTGCAGCAGCCAAGGAGAGAAGAGGCAGCCGCTGCAGCAGCCGTCGCCTCCCTTTCCTCGCCTCCGAAACCGGCTGCGAATAACCAGGGAGAAGGGCTGGGTGCAGGAGAACGAACGAGCAACTTCCCATAGCGAACCCTCAGTCCAAGACTAACAACCCCCTCCTCCGCCTCTCAAACCAGCCGGCTAGGGAATGAGCTAGGGCGGCAGCCCAGACTAAGATACACACGTGGTGGAAGAGAAAGGGGCGGGTCTACTGCCCTTTGTGATGTCACAAATAGGCGGAGACAGATCTCTTTGTGTAGTTAGAAAGAAGGAGGGTTCCAGGTGTAAAAGTGGGGGGGAGGGAAATGTTGCCCCTTGGCGTTCTCTTCAGGAATTACAGCCGAGTTTTCTCTCAACTCCTGGAAGAGATTTGCTAATTTCATTCCGTCTATTTTACATAACTCGCCAATATTTTCCTTTTGCTTCCTCCTACGGTGCTTTCACGTTAAATAGTGTACGGAAAAGATGTCTTGTGTATTGGCATTCCAGATACAAGGACATTGACGAGCAAGGACATCAGAACAGTGCACCTAGAATCACGAAGACCTCAGTTCAAATCCTGCCTCAGACAAATTTGAGCCATGTGAACCTGGACGAATAATTTTCTGAGCCCCAGTCTCATCCGTAAAATGTGGATAATAACACCTGCTTCTTGTGGTTATTGTGAGGATTAAGTAAGAAACCTATCTAAAGTTATTTTCGTGCCTTAAAGCATTATGTAAATGTCGGTTATTATTAATACAAAGTATTTAATGGAGGAGGATAGCTAGATGGTGCAGTGGATAGACTCCCTGACCTGGAGTCAGAGACATGTCTCAATGAATTCAAATCTACCCTCAGATACTAGCTGTATGACCCTGGGCAAATCACTTAACCCAGTTGACCTCGGTTTCCTGTTTTGGAAAAAGAGCTGGGGAATGAAATGGGAAACTCAAATACCTTTGCCATGAAAACCCCAAATGGGGTCATGAAGAATGGGACACAGCTAAATAACAAAAATTAAATGGAGGAACTATGAATACATTATAAGAAAAGCTTTGCTTATGGGGAAAGGACAATATGGGTGAGTGGAGTTCATCTTCGAGAGGGGCTCAGTAGAACTAAGTAGATGTGGCAAGTGAAATAACTCAGTAGCTTTCTGAGTTTCTATATTCCTTCAGTGAGATTAGACTAAATGATCTCTCAAGAGTCTTTCCAGCTCAAACATTCAGATATTCTGTATCTATTGAATAGGAAATAATTTATCTTCTTGGATATTGTTTTACATCACCATAGATTCTTATGATTATCAGAGAAATCTATGCAAAACATATTATTAAAATGTCATTCCAAACGTAGGTGTGGAGCATATAAATATAAGGGTAAATTTGGAAAGGGAAGTGACCTCCAATAGAGGCCCCAAATAGAGCAATATATTCTGCCTTTTCTGATACTATAGAGTTGTTTCTGACACTATAATCTTGCTCATAGGGTCATAGATGAAGTAAAAGGACCTTAGAGATAATCTGTTTCAACTCTCTCAGAACATAAATGAGGAGACTGAGGCAGAGAGATTAAAGGACTTGTCCAAGATTAGATGTAGTAAGTAGCAGAACAGGGTCCTCTGATTCTAAATAAATGCTCTGTACCCTGATTCCTCCCTGTCTTGGTCAGAGATAATCCTGGGAAACCATTTTAGTATTTTACTATGTGAGGGCTTACTTCACAAAGCTATGGAGAAGTTTTTCATCTGGAGGTGTTACAGATGGCTTGGGTTACTGTAGTCTCCTATACTAAGGGCAGCTAGGTGGTATAATAGATAGAGTGCCAGGCCTGGAATCAGGATAGTTCATATTTTTCAGATCAAATTTGACCTGAGACACTTACTAGTTGTATGACTGGGCATTCAACCTTGTTTGTCCCAGTAGCTCATCTGTAAAATGTAAAATGTCTGGAGAAGGAAATGGCAAACCACTTTAGTAGTATCTTTGCCATGAAAATCCTAAACGGAGTCATAAGGAGTTGGACATGACTGAACAATAGCAACAACAAAATACTAACAAATCTATTCTTGTCAGTTTATCAGTTTCATGGCAGAAGAGTTGAATGGATTCCGTTCTGGGAGATTATCTATAATGGCACATGTAGCAATTGCTCAATTTACTTGCTAATTAAAACATTGTTATGACTTATACTCTGTTGCTCCCTTTGGAAAACTCTGAAACTCAATTCAGAGATCAACTCTAACACATCTTCTCAAAAGACTCCCCCATATAAATGATAAGAATATCCACAAAGATTCAAAAAATCAAGGCTTTATTGAGAGGGGAGGGTGAAAAGGTCACTGGTTTTATAAGAGAGCCATATTTGGTATCCTTAAGTCCCCAAACATAATCTTTGGCAAATGTCACAAAGATTTCTAAAAATATTGTCAAAATCCATAGTGTTTATTGTCTTTTTCGTGAACAAGGAGAGAATAGGTTAAGGGATTTAAGAGTTTAATTTACCTCATTAAGTGTGAGCTAGAAAATGCAATGAATAAAGGATTCAAAGTATATACATATGTGTTGATTTGACAATTTTGGCTGAAATTGAAATGCAGGTCAAGGGTACAGAAGTAAAAACAAAAACAATCCAGATAATGTAGGGGCAAATTAGTCAGTTCTTCTACCCCAGGCCAGTCTTTTAGACTGATTATACTGGTTAATTGAATTCATTAGGCAAGTTAGTCAAAATACACAACTTCATATCAGAAACACCTTTTCTCAAACTGAGTTTAATAATTCACATATTTCAACTTTAGAGGTGGCAATTATCTATTCCAACACCTTTTATGATACTAATGAGGAAACTGAGGCCCAAAGAGGGGAAATGACTTGTCCAGAATTGCATAGGTAGAACTGGTCACACAGAGGCAGCACTGGAATTTGAAATCAACAACTTATTACTCCAAATCTAATGATCTTTCTACTATGTACTCTTTCTGTATATGAGCTCAATTTCAATATATGGTTCTCTCCTTAATTTTCAGAATCTATACATAAAACATTAGACAACATGACAATGTTGAGGGAAGTGGTTGAACAGAATATTATCCTGGCTACTCAAAGGCCAAACACATTACCCACCTGTGGGTACTAGGCTTGTGACTCAGGGATTTTAATAATAATAACAACAAAAGGGCAGCTAGGTAACAAAGCAGACTGAGTACCAGGCCTGGAGTCAGGAAGACTTGGGTTCAGATCTGACCTCCCATACTTGTCTTAGTTGTATGACCCTGGGCAAGTCACTAAACCATCATTGCCTAGCCTTTAACACTCTTCTGCCTTGGAATCAGTACACAGTATTGATTCTAAGACAGAAGATAAAGGTTTTTTAAATTATTATTATCTTATGGAGTTACACTTTTGTTTATAAATTTTACCCAACAATCCACACAGGAAAAACTCAACAGATAAATAATAACTATTGCCTGATCAAGACATCCAAAACTTTAGGTACACATACTCCAAGGGAGTATGAGAAACTTGTCAGGGAAATGTGGGTAATAGTGGATACATAACAATAATATCTTCTTAGAATCAGTTATTTTTTTATTTTATTTTCATGTGCAGGGTAAACTCTAAGAATCATTTCTATCTATACTGAATAGGAAACATAAATAGATTTCCTGAAATTTAAAGGAGAAAGACCAAAAAAAGGTTGGGAACTCCTGATCTAAATTATGACATATAGCTGGACAAAAAGAATTTTGAATTAGATTCATGTGAATATATGAATATCATATATCTCAAGCAATACATACATTTCAATCTCAAATAAATTCTTCAGATGGACAATGGACTGTACCCAGAATTTAAATAGAAGAGGAGAAAAAATTGAATTGCCTTTTGGAAATCATGTAATGCTTTCAATATCCCAAGATTCTCTCTGTCTTTCTCTCTCTGTGTCTCTGTGTCTCTCTACCTGCCTCTCTCTGTCTCTCTTTCTGTCTCTCTGTCTCTCTCTGACTCTCTCTCTCTCTCTTTGTCTCTCTGTTTCTTTAATACTAATATTCTTTTGGTAATGCTATTTTTATTTCATAGATCCATGGTTCTTAAATTTTGTTTTTCTCAGGATCCCTTTACATTCTTAAAAATAATTGAGGACTTCTCCAAGAACTTTTGTTTATGTTAGATATCTATCAATGTTTACTGTATTGGAAATTAAAATATCTTAATATTATTATGAAAATGGCTTTGACATCATGGACTACCAGAGTTCCCAAAATCACCCATTGTAGATCATGAAAGACAACAATCTCCAAAGCATCAAAGTTTTAGGTGGCTTAAAAAGACATGTGACATACTGCCAATAATAATTTGCATGCAAGAAGGGGAATAAAAAAATCTGTGATTTTATCAGGAGGGTAACTGTAAGCACACAAGATTTGTGGGGGGCCAGACTATCTTGCTAGTTATGTTAAATATATGGGAAAGAGCTGCTCTGCCCTCAACATGCCAATTATTAGGTGCTGAAGATAAAATAATCAATAGTTTTATTATAATTGATTTATTGGGGTTAATGTAGTACCCATTACATTAATTGGGGGAGCTTACTCACATGAGGCCAGGTCTGGTTGGCTGCAGGACAGAATAAAATGGATTCCTTTACAAACTTCAGGTCAGGCTAGGTATTCTATAGAAGCAGGACAAAGAAGGCATAGTGCCATGGGATAGTTGGAAGTTCTTTTGCTATTTACGTTTACTTAAGGTTGTTTACATTCTCTATAGTCATAGGTCATGTTCCCAGGCTCTGCTTTACACCCTACAGGAATTCCCAGTGAAGGAACTCCCTCCACCAATGCCAACTTCACCTTTGTAACTTAGTAAATAAGTCCTACAGAACAATATGAAGTGCAAAGAAAGGTTAAATGATTGCCTAAGAAAGAAAAAAAACTAGCAACAGACACAGATTTGAACATAGATCTTTCTGACTCCAAGCCTAGGACTCCACTAGGGTACATTATCTACCTCCATAATAATGGTTCTTAATTTGGACTCTATGAACTTGTTTTTATTGTTAATATTTTGATAACTGCATTTCTTTAATATTAATTTTATTTATTTTGTGTTACATTTTGAGTTCCATGCTATCTCCCTCCCAACTCATTACCAGAAAAAGCCAACATTTGAGCCAGATATACATATCATATGATACATACTTCCATATATCAGTTCTTTCTCTGGAGGTGGTTAGCATCTTCCTTCATGAGTCCTTTGTAATTAATTTGAATATTCATATTACTTAGAATAGCTCAATCACTAGTAGTTACTGATAATTTGATGTAATTTGGTTTCAATTTCAATAGACTTTATTTCCTTTGCAACCTGTCTATTTTATTTCACACATTTCAAAACATTCTGAAAAAGAGTTCATTGGCTTCACCAGAATGACAAAAGGTTTCCTAACACAGGATAGTTAAGAACTTCTGCTCCATAGCATGAAAGATATTCAGGACATACATAATCTTAAAAATAGATTGCTGGTCACAGAGCATGTATGAAGCATAACTTAAGGTTAGCCTGGTACCAATAGAGTTTGCCCCTCTTTTTTAAATGGCTAGATTTTGTTTTAATATGGCTGGCAAAAATCACTAAGTAAAATCTCCCCACCCTTGCAAAAAAAAGAAAAATTAAGCAAAATTAGAAAAAAGAGTGTTTCAAATTGATAGTACTTGCCGTTACCTTTTTTGTAATGTATCGTTTGTTGATGAGTCAATAAGCCTTTTTCAGGGCCTATTATGTGCCAGGCATTGAATTAGCCAATGAGGACCCAAATATAAAGAGGAAGTCATTCTAGCCCAAAAGGAACTTATATTTTTTTTTAAAAAAAAGGAAGGTGTGTGCTTCAACTTTAACAAGATAGTAGTACCCACATTACTTCTTGTGTTTAACCTCTACTTTGTTACTATTCTCTTTATTTATAATGTTATCAGTTATATTGTTCCTTGGGATCTGCTTTCTGCATTATGTCATATGTCTTCCCATATGTCTTTTTTTTCAGGTTTTAATATTTTATTTTTTAGAAAAATTTTCCACAGTTACATGATTCATGTTTTTATTTTCCCCTTCACCCACATTTCCACTGGTTTTAACATGTGTCATAAATCAAGACTTATTTCCATATTATTGATAGTTGTATTGGTGTGATCATTTCGAGTCTACATCCCCAATCATGTCCACATCAACCCATGTGTTCAAGCAGTTGTTTTTCTTCTGTGTTTCCACTCCTGTAATTCTTCCTCTTTTCCATAAATCTCTCAGAATTGTGCTGGGTCATTGCATTGCTGATAGTAGATTCAATTCAAGTAGTACATTCAATTTTACCACTGTGTATCAGTCTCTGTGTACAATGTTCTTCTGGCTCTGCTCCTTTCACTCTGCATCAATTGCTGGAGGTCTTTCCAGTTCACATGGAATTCCTCCAGTTTATTATTCCTTTGAGCACAATAGTATTCTATCAACAGCATATACCACAATTCGTTTAGCCATTCCCCAATTGAAGGGTATACCCTAGTTTTCAAGTTTTTTGCCACCACAAAAAGCATGGCTATAAATATTTTTGTACATTTTTTTTATTTATGATCTCTTTGGGGTACAAACCCAGCAATGGTATGGTTGGATCGAAGGGCAGGCAGTCTTTTAGAGCTCTTTGAGCATAGTTCCAAATTGCCATCCAGAATGGTTGGATCGGTTCACAACTCCACCAGCAATGCCCATATTTCTTTAATTCTTTATTTTTATCATTCCTTACAGTTACCCACAAAATGTTCAGAGACCTTTAGGACATGTAGTAGATTGTTGATAAAGGATTTATGGGAGGATGTTCACAAGGATGAGAAGGTATGGATAAGTTATTGCAAACCTCAGAACCAACTCTGATACTTCATTCTCATCCAATCAGTAGTCAAGTCATATGGACTCTATATCTATAACCTCTCTCGCATCCATTTTTTCTCTTCACTCTCATAGCTGCAGCCTTATTTCAGGCCCTCATAATCTTATTATTGTGATAACCTCCTAATTGGCTTCCCTGTTTCCAATTTCTTTCTAATTTATCTTCCATGTATCTGCCAAATGGATATTCCTATAGCATAGAACATAGGTCTGATCAAGTTACTTCCTTGCTTAAGAAACTTTAGTGGTTTGCTATTGCATTTCTTCAAAGTCCTTTTCAACATTCCCTTATAGTACTAGTTGACTATTGGTCTCTCCTCTGTGACTCCAAATAGGCATACTCAGCAACCACATCCCAGTAAACTGTATCAGCAAGGTTGAGGGTAACCAATGGATGGCAAAAGCATCATTGAATTAGGGGTGTGTCTACCGGAAGCTTTCTCCTGGTGGAAATGAGGGGGAATGAGTAGAAAAGAACTTTTTTCTACCCAGTGGCTATGAAGGCAGCTGAAACAGGTATAGTGGAGTACTTAGAGTTTCATCAGTCAGGGAAGATGCTACGGTAGATCATTCGCTGCATCCAAGGTCATCACCAGTCATCCTAAGTTTTGTCTTGCCACTGGGCTTTGAAGACTTTGGAAGAGAGAGTGAGACTGATGACTTTGTGCAACTCTGCCTCACTTAAATCCTATTCATGCACAAGTCAAGATATCACCCCATTCAACGCTCATTCCTATTAAAAACACTAGAGAAAATTGGAATAAATAGAGCATTCCTTAAAATGATAAATAGCATTTATCAAAAATTATCAGCAAGCATTATCAATAATATAGATGAGATAAAAGCCTTCCTAATAAGATCAGGAGTGAAGCAAGGATGCCCATTATCATCACTACTATTCAAAATTGTATTAGAAATGCCAGCTATACCAATTAAAAAAGAAAGAAGTCAAAGGAATTAGAATAGGTAATGATATACTGGTATAATTATAAAATTCTATAGAATCAACCAAAAAAACTAATTGAAACAATTAACAACTTTAAGCAAAGTCATAAGATATAAAATAAATCAACATGTCATTTCATTTCTCTATAATACCAATGAAAACCCCTGCCAACTATATGAACACAACTACAAAACTTGACACAAATAAAATCAGATCTAAACATTTGGAAAAACTTTAATTGCTTATGGGTAGTCTGAGCCAATATAATAACAATGAAAATTCTACCTAAATTAATTTATCTCTTCAGTGCCATAACAATCAAACTCCCTGAAAATTATTTCATAGAACTAGAAAATAGAACTAAAAAAATAATAAAATTCATCTGAAAGAATAAAAGGTCAAAAATATCAAGAGAATTAATGAAAAAACAGAATGAAGGAAGCTGGCCTAGCTGTATTAGATCTCAAACTTTATTATAAAGCAGTAATCATCAGAACAATCTGGTACCAGCTAAGAAATAAAAGAAGTGTATTACTGGAATAGATGGCACTCAATTAGGCAATAGCAAATAACTATAGCAGCGTAGTGTTTGACAAACCCAAAGGTCCATGCTTTTGGAAAAAGAACTCACTAGTCAACAAAAACTGGTGGGAAAACTGGAAAAAAAAAGTCATGCAGAAACAAGGCATGGAACAGAACCTCATGCCTTTTACCAAGATAAAGTCAAAATGGGTGTATGGTTTAGAAATAAAAGGTGATACCTCAAACAAATTAGGGAAACAAAATAGTTAACCCATCAGACCCACGGATAAGGAAAGAATTTATAACCAAAGAAGACAAAAAGAACATGATGAGATGTAATATGGATGATTTTGTTTATATTAAATTTAAACAATCATGCACAAATACACTAATACAACCAAGATTACAAAAGAAACAACAAACTGGGGTAAAAAATTAGAGCAAGTATTTCTGACATGGTCCTCATTTCTTAGATTACAAAGAACTAGAATTAGGAGGGTAACAGAAAACTAGGGGGAAAATTTTATGACAAGTTCTCTGACAAGGGTCTCGCTTCTCAAATATATTAAGAACTGAGTTAAATTTATAAGAATACAAGTCATTCCTCAATTGATATATGTACAAAGGCTATAAGCAGCATGCTCAGGATGTGACATACTTAGATAAAATCCTCAGTTGGAGAAATTAAAACTCTCTTTAGTCATATGAAAAATGCTCCAAATCACTATTAATTAGAGAACTGCAGATTAAAACCTCTCTGAGGTGGCACTTTACACCTATGCTCTCCATCTCCAAAAGAAGATTTGTTGGAGTCATTTTTCACATCAGTGCATTTATGGTTTTATTTTGGGGTTTGGTTATATAAGCGTTTGCATTTACAACAATGATCAATGTAGACTGTGTTTTGCATGACAATAAAGACATGAAAAATGTATATTCATGTAATTGGGGAAAATATAATAATAATAAAAAGGCATCACCCCATAGTGTTGTATTAATCAGAAATCTTGAACCCTTGAACTTCATCCCCGAGAAGTCCTTCAGTATTTCCCAGAATTCCTTTTCCCTTCTCGTTTACATCTGTCTTTACCTTATCGTTTATAAGTTCTGTGACTCCACCTCTCTCTCTCCTCTTGCAACCCGGGCTGAGTGAGCTAGCTTTTTTACTTTAGTTATTATTAATAAACTTTATAAAATATAATAGTTATTGTATATTAATTTTAATCTTTACAATGTCATTGATCCTCTTTGAAAATGAAAAACAAACAATAATTACCTATCCATTAGAGAGAAGTCATGGATTTAGAGTGTAGAGTTAGATATATCACACACACACATACAAAAAAAAATACATATATACACACATATATTTACACATACACAAATATATAGCATATACATTATATGGCATCTGAATAATATACAGACAATAGGAAAATGTTAACAGAAAACAGACAAATCAGACAGTTTTGAAAATAACATTGATTTTATTTATACTTGGAAAGTGAAGAAAGCTGTATATGATTCGAATCTGCATTTGAATGCATAATCCTTTTTTAAAATCTGTTTCATGTATATGTGTATGTGTGTGTGAGTTTGTAAATACAACCAAAAGGCAGCCAGGTAGCTCAGGAGATAGAACACTAGCCTTGGAGTCAGGAAGACCTGAGTTCAAATCTGGTTTCAATCACTAGCTATGTGACCCTAGGCAAGTCACCTCTGCCTTAATCTACTGGAGAAGGAAATGGCAAACTATTCCAGTATCTTTGCCAATTGACAATATGGCCCATAGGGCCATGAAGAGTTGGACATGACTGAATGACTGAACAAAAACAATATACACAGGAGGCAGCTAAATGACTCAGTGGATTGAGAGTCAGGCCCAGAGATAGGCGGTCCTGCCTTCAAATCTGGCCTCAGATATTTCCTAACTGTGTGACCCTGGGCAAGTCACTTAATCCTCATTGCCTAGCCCTTACCACTCTTCTGCCTTGGAACCAATACAGAGTATTGATTCCAAGATGGAAGGTAAGGGTTTAAAAACAAAACAAAACAAACAAACAAAAAACAATATACACAACCAAGGAGGAAATTTATTTTGCTTGATTATGCAAATTTATAATAAGAAATTTGTTTTTCTTTTCTCTTTTTTCAATGGGGGTGACTATGGGAAGAAGAGAAAATATATTTTTGGTAACTTTTTTTTCTTCCATTTTTAACATTTATTAATATTCATTTTTAACCTGTTTACATGCTTCATACCCCTACTTTCCCCTTCACCCCCTGCATCCCCCCCACCCATGGCCGATGCACATTTCCACTGGTTGTAACATGTGTCCTTGTTCAGGGCCTATTTCCACATTGTTAGTTGCATTGGTGTGGTAGTTTCAAGTCTACATCCCCAATCATGTCCACCTCAACTCATGCATTCAAGCAATTGATTATCTTCTATGTTTCCTCTCCTGCAGTTCTTCCTCTGAATGTGGGCAGCATCTTTACCATAAATCTCTCAGAATTGTCCTGTGTCATTGCTTTGCTGCTGGTACAGAAGTCCATTACATTCGATTTTACCACAGTATATCAGTCTCTGTGTACAATGTTCTTCTGGCTCTGCTCCTTTCACTCTGCATCACTTCCTGGAGGTCTCTCCAATTTGCATGGAATTCCTCCAGTTTATTATTCCTTTTAGCACAATAGTATTCCATCACCAGCATATACCACAATTTGTTCAGCCATTCCCCAATTGAAGGACATCCCCTCATTTTCCAGTTTTTTGCCACTACAAAAAGCACAGCTATAAATATTTTCGTACAAGTCTGTTTATCTATGATCTCTTTGGGGTACAAACGCAGCAATGGTATGGCTGGATCAAAGGGCAGGCATTCTTTTATAGCCCTTTGAGCATAGTTCCAAATTGCCAGCCAGAATGGTTGGATCAGTTCACAACTCCACCAGCAATGCATTAATGTCCCAATTTTGCCACATCCCCTCCAGCATTCATTTCTCTCCCCTTCTTTCATTTTAGCCAATCTGCTAGGTGTGAGGTGATACCTCAGAGTTGTTTTGATTTGCATTTCTCTAATTATTAGAGATTTAGAACACTTTCTCATGTGCTTATTGATACTTTTGATTTTTTTACCTGAGAATTGCCTATTCATGTCTCTTGCCCATTTTTCAATTGGGGAATGGCTTGATTTTTTATACAATTGTTTTAACTCTTTGTATATTTGAGTAATTAGACCCCTGTCAGAGTTTTTTGTTATAAAGATTTCTTCCCAATTTGTTGTTTCTCTTCTGATTTTGACTACATTGTTTTTGTTTGTACAAAAGCTTTTTAGCTTGATATAATAAAAACCATTTAATTTACATTTTGTAATTTTCTCCAACTCTTGCTTCGTTTTAAAATCTTTCCTTTCCCAGAGATCTGACAGGTATACTATTTTGTGTTCACTTAGCTTATTTGTAGTTTCCCTCTTTATGTTCAGGTCATTTACCCATTCTGAATTTATCTTGGTGCAGGGTGTGAGATGATGATCTAAACCTAATCTTTCCCATATTGTTTTCCAGATTTCCCAGCAGTTTTTGTCAAATAGTGGATTCATGTCCCAAAAGTTGGGCTCTTTGGGTTTATCATACACTGTCTTGTTGACATCATTAACCCCAAGTCTATTCCACTGATCCTCCCTTCTATCTCTTAGCCAGAACCATATTGTTTTGGTGACTGCTGCTTTATAGTATAGTTTAATATCTGGTACTGCTAGGCCCCCTTCCTTTACATTTTTTTTTCGTTATTTTCCTTGATATTCTTGATCTTTTGTTATTCCAAATGAAATTTGTTATAGTTTTTCCTAATTCAGTAAAGAAGTTTTTTGGTAATTTGATAGGTATGGTGCTAAATAGGTAAATTAATTTGGGTAGAATGTTCATTTTTATTATGTTAGCTCATCCTACCCATGAACAATTAATGGCTTTCCAATTGTTGAGGTCCATTTTTATTTGTTTGGAAAGTGTTTTGTAGTTGTTTTCGTATAATAGCTGTGTTTGTTTTGTTAGATAGATTCCTAAGTATTTTATATTGTCTAGGGTGATTTTAAATGGTGTTTCTCTTTCTACCTCTTGCTGATCTAATGTGTTGGAAATATATAGAAATGCTGATGATTTATGTGCATTTATTTTGTATCCTGACACTTTGCTAAAGTTGTTGATTATTTCTACCAGCCTTTTAGTTGATTCTCTAGGATTTTTTAAGTATACCATCATATCATCTGCAAAGAGTGATAGCTTAGTCTCCTCATTGCCTATTTTGATACCTTCAATTTCTTTTTCTTCTCTAATTGCTATTGCTAGTGTTTCTAGTACTATGTTGAATAATAGTATGGGAAGAAGAGAAAATATATTTTTGGTAACTTTAAAAATTAGAGGTAAGGGATGTTACACATGTAAAATATTGCATGCACATTCAGATGAAGTCTTTGAATTGTTAATTTCACTTAATTATTTTACTTTATTATGAGAGACCTCTCATGAAGTAAGAGAAATCTATAAATTTCTACAGAAGTAGAAGTTTTCTCAGCCAGAATTTTTTATGCCATTGAAATCACAGTTAATGCTCAAATAATACTTTAGTTATATTTTAATGTAAGAATTTGACTTTTATTTCAGTGTCTTACATTTCTTTGTGTCCCCCAGGATCTAACACAGGGATTCTCATAGTCTTAATATTTTTTTAATTAAACTAACCCATGAGTCACAATAGTCTCATCATACTTGGGGTTTCATTAATTTTTAAAAGGGATTTTTGAATGTAGGAGAAGCCTATAAAGTCTATAAATGCTGCTGAGCATAGAATATAACTAATTCCTATAAACCCAAGAGGCAATACAGAGAAAGGATATTAAATGACTAATGGTGATTTTAAAGGAATGACGATAAAGCATTCCTAAAATGGAGGTAGTAGATTACAGGTAAGGAATGGGGCATAATTTGTGGCCAGTGGATTGATTTCTTTTACTTTATTGTACTTTCGTGTAAATGATTTACTATTTACTTTTACTTTATTGTATTTTGCTTTATTGTTCTAAGGTAAGACTGGGAGTAGAAGGAGTCACTAGTGAAAATGGTGTGTGTGTGTGTGTGTGTGTGTGTGTGTGTGTGTGTTTAAGAATTATCAAAGTTCAAGATGGTAGAGCAAGAGGTAGCAACTTTTTCAAAATTTCTTCTGTAGAAGACATTCAAACAAAATTCTAAATGAGAAAGTCAAGAAAAAGTCAGAGTGAGTCATTTTCCAGCTCAGGATAGGATAGAAAGATCGATGTGTCTGTGGACACAGGAATGAGAGCTAGCCAGGTTGGCTTCTTGGTGTTCCACAAAGGTAGAGGCTGGCCAGGATGGTTTCTTTGTATCCCCCAGTCTCCCACAATAAAACAATGAAAGTAGCTTTGGGCTGTGGCACTGGCAGAACTGTCCATTGCCCAAGCTTGGTAAGGAAACTGAACACCTAAAAGATATCTCAGAGGCTGGCTGTATTAGCACTGAAAACAAGAACAAATGCCACCTAGCATTTATCAGTTCCAGGGCAGAAGAATCATGAAAGAACAAGGGCCCTACCTATGTAAGGAGCAGAGCACAGACCAGGAAGGCAATAAAGACTTCTTCCAAGATCATACCACATTGGAAGCACCTAAAACTTACAGGTCCCTGGACTGAGTTTGGAGAAGGACACAAAAGATCAAAACTCAAGCCAATCATCTCTGCCTTGCCCCTTAGAAGTGAATAGAACTCAACTCTAACATAAAAGTCTAAAGTCAAGAAGTAGGCTAGAAAAGTGAGCAAACAACTAAAAGAAGAAACTGGCCATAAAAAACCACTTATGGTGATAAGGAAATTCAAGATATAAACTCAGAAAAAGCCAATGACAACATCTATAAGCAAATCTTCAAAGAAAAATACAGATTAGGAAATAACCCTATCAAAAACTCCTAGAAGAGTTAAAGACAAATTTGACCTTAGATAATTTCTAACTGTGTGACCTTGGGCAAGTCTCTTAACTTCAATTAAGAGCCTTTAACACACTTCTGCCTTGGAACTGATACTTAGCATTGATTCTAAGACAGAAGGTAAAGATTGTTTGGGGGGAGGGGTTAAGAGATAAATAAAGTTGTTTTTTTAAACAATAAAATATTTTAAAAATCACATAAGAGCAATAGTGAAAATTTGAGAAAATAAATGATGGCTATACATAAAATAAATACCAAATAAAATGGGCATTTCTATTTACAAACAGAAAAGAAGGAGTACATGAAATTGCAAATCTCTAATATGTACAGTTTGGGGTTTTTTAACTTTTGTAATATGTTCAATTTTTGTCTTTCCAAGTTGTCCTTGTATCTATATCTTTCTGGCCTTATTTCTCTTCTCTTCATTTTTTAAAGAGGTGATTCTCTCTTTTTCTTCCTTTTCTCTTTTCCTCCACTCCTTTCCTACCTTTCTTCCTTGCTTTTCCCCACCTCCTTTTGTCCTTTCCCCTTTCCTTCTCTCCCTCTCTTCCTTTTATTATCATATCCCTATAACTCCCTTGACCTCCTACCCCTTTGGAAATAAAGAAAGAAAAATAAAGCCCTTGTAACAAATATGGATAGTCAAGAGAAACAAATTCCCACATTAGCTGCTCCACTAATTTTTAGGAAACTTTTCCTGATATCAACTCAACTTGCTTCTTGATTTAGTCACACGCACTTACTTACTATCATATATTTCATCCCTCTCTTCCTTTCAAACTACTGTATGTGCTATCCTGGTATACAGTCTCTGCCTGGGCCCCTCCAACAAACCACAACCCCTCTCTTGTTCTATGATTTTGCTCCAAACTACTTTTATTCATGATATCCTTCGAAATCAAACCATCTGGCCAGAGTCATTTTCTATGATTTCCTGTCATCGTTGTCTATAGGTACTTATTTGTCTTCAGGGTTTCTGCACACACTTGAACTGGTCTTTGCACTGAACTTTTGAGGGGAGACAGGTAATATTCACAAGAGGATTCAAGTCAATTCAAGGCAAATCAACAAATTCTCTTAGAGGCAACATATAGTAGTGGACAGAAAGCAAACTGACCCTTGTTCAAGTCTTTGTTGTCCACTCATTTTTAAATCATGACCCCATTTAGGGTTTTCTTGATGAAGACCCTGGAGAGGTTTGCCTTTTCCTTCTCCAACTTATTTTACAGATGAGGAAACTGAGGCAAAGAAGGCTAAGTAACTTGCCCAGGGTCACACAGCCAGTGTCTGGAGCCAGATTTGAAGTCAGAAGGGTTAGTCTCCCTGAATCTAGGCCTGGTTCTATTCACTGTGCCACCTAACTGCCCCTTTTCAAGTTCTACACTGGTTGTGTGATTTGGGGAAATTTCACTAACCCACTCAGGGCTTTAGGCATTATAAATAGATCAGGAGGTGCTGAGCAGGTGCTGACTAGAACTTTCATTCAGAATCAATGAAATCACAACCACAGTCCCTATCCCATCCCTATGTGCAAAGCACTAGGCACTGGGCAATACCAAGAAAAAAACAAATTTTAAAAATTCTTGCCTTTAAGGAACATATTCTGCTGAACGCATTCTACATCTAAATAGATTTTTTTTGCATTTTGCATGTTTGTTTTTTTTAATATTTTTCCATGCTTACATGATTCATTTTCTTTCCCTTCCCTCTTTCCTCCCTCCTCCCAGAGCCGACCAGCAATTCCACTGGGTTATACAAATTTAAACCTATTTCCATTTTGTTCATTTTTGCAATAGAGGAATCTTTTAAAACCAAACCCCCAATCATTTACCCAAATAAACAATTGATAAGTGATAAGGCATTTGTTTTTCTTCTGTGTTTCTACTCCCATGGTTCTTTCTCTTGGTGTGGATAGCATTCTTTCTCAGAAGTCCCTTGGGCTAGATAGATTTTTATGAAGAAGTAAAGAAAAATTAGTTTCAAGAGTCAAGAGAATACTAACCAGAGATAGTGTTCTGGGGATTGGAAGACTTGATGCAGGAGATGGTTGCTGAACCGGACCTTGAAAGGCTAGAGATTTTAAGATGTCATGGCGAGCTAAGAGTGAATTTCAGACCTGCAGGCCCACATTTACAAATGTATAGAGATGAGAGGTGGAATGCCATGCACTGAGAATAACTAATAGTTCAGTTTGATCAGAACAGAAAGTACATGAAGAGAAGTAATATGAAATATGAATAGAGAAAAAATATAAAGAGAAAAGAAGACCATCCCCTAGAAAGAGAATGGCAGGGACAGTAAAGCAGCAGGCACAGAGCAGACTCATCCACTAGATGCACAGAATCAGAACAGACTGAACTCCTTGGAGTGAGACTTGTGTAACCAAATCCCATCCATAATACCCCCAAATGAAAAGAAGTCAAGGCTGAAAGAGAAGTAGCCTTGGCCTATCTCTTCATTGTTACTGTAGATAATGTGGACTATGAAGGTCCCTGGAGAATGTAGAAGAGAAGATAATTTACTCTGGGTTCAGCTTTTCAGTGCTCTGAATTCTCTTTCATGCTAAATAAGACCTTTCATGTTTAATGTCATGTTAGTCTGGGTGCCTGCATAGGACCTAAGGGCCCTTCTTTGGGAAGACCTAGGCATGATCCAAATTCTTATCCTCCCAAGGAAAATGCTGACTGGGATCATATTTTTTGTTGAAAAGCCTCTAAAACTATACCTTGCCCATTCGAGTCCAGAGTTGTACTTCTGGGTCATCAGTTACCCTAACAAAACTTTCTAAAATATATATTTTATTTCTTTCAATGGAAAAACAATTTTTAACATTCATTTAAATTTTTTTTTGAATTCCAAAATCTGTCTATCTCTTCCCCTCTTATTGGGTAGACAAGCAATTTGATATAGATTATGCATATGCAGCCATGTAAAACATACTTCCATATTAGTCATTTCATAAAAGAAAATAGAGATCAAAAAATCCCCCAATAAAAATAAAGCTGTTTTTTTAAAGTATGCTTAAATCTTCATTCAAATTCCATCAGTTCTTTCTCTGGAGGTGAACTGCACTTTTATCATAAGTTCTTTGTAATTATCTTGGATCATTGTATTGCTGAGAACAGCAAAGTAATTTGCAGATGATCACTGCAAAATATTGACTAGAAAAACTCTTTAAAAAACTTTTCCCAGGAAACTCAGAAAAAGGTATAAAAAATAATTCATTTTTATTACCACTTTAAAGTTTACAAAGTGCTTTTTTGATACCAACTCTCTGAGGTAGGCAGAGGTTGCACAAGTTTTGCTAATTCCATGTTTTAGATGGGGAAACTAAAGCTTTGAGAAGTTAAGAGACTGAGATCACACAGATAACAAGTTTCAGAGCCAAGATGTGATCTGGATTTCCTGATTGCAAGTCCAACTTTTTTTGGCACTATATCAAGAGTCTATAAGTAGAGCCAAATCAGAGGAAGACTTCAGGAGACCAAGTGTGGGCTAGAAGTGGCAATGACAGCAGGATTTGCTTATTATAGTGAGGAGAGCCTTTAACAGAGTGATGCTCAGGTTCAGAAGCAGGTGTTATTCCCCACAGCTTAGACCTATTTCATCTCAGTCTCACAAAAGCCTTGTGTAGTGCCTTAGCAATAATCCTTATCATGGGCTGAAGTTAATGGATCTGTCCAAGGTTCTGGTTCCTTAAAAGAAGTTGTCATAGAATTGCTGTAGGCATATTGTCAGCAAAGGCTCAGACTGCAAAATTAAGTGCATGAGCATGAGTCTTAATCAAGTCTCCATGGTGACTGTCTCCCAGGGATGTGCTTATCAGATAGGATCAAAGTGGGGATAGGATTGCCAGGTGTTTTCTCCTCTACTGGGTGATTGGGGTTGGGAGGAAAAGGGATGCAATGTGAAAAATGAAACATCCTATAATCCATTTTCATTTCACATACAGTCTGAAAGCCAGCTTCTCTGCAGGAGCCTACTTTTCCACTTTTAAGAGAAGGGTGGAATATACTTACTTCCCTACCCAGAAAGAAGAAAGCTATCATAAAGGAACAATGTAGTGAAAATAGGAGCCTCCCCAAAATTCCACCTAGAGTGGTACAGTTATAGTGAGAAAATTTTTAGACAATCCAGGACTGACTGATCTAGTCTCATATCTTCCACTAACTATGGGAATTTGAACAAAACAATTCACCTCTCTGGGCCCAGCTTATTTGTAAAGTGAGGGAATATGGAGATAGATGACCACTGATCAAAAATTGTAAAAAAAATTGTAGCACATGAATATCAAGGAATATTATTTCCCTGTTTAAAAAATGAATATAAAGAATACAGAAGAATAAAAGAAGACTTATCTACTATATAAGGTGTCCTAAAGTCTTAGTGCAGTTTTGAGCACTTTCACTCTCTCTTTCTCTCTCTATCTGTGTGTGTGTCTGCCTGTCTGTCTGTTTTATTAATTCACAAACGCACATGGGTATAACATCTATATGTCAGTGACTTCCATATCTATATATCTAATTCTAGGCTCTCCCCAGAACTTCAGTCTTACATCACCAATTATTTATTGGACATTTCAAACTGGATGCCTGGAGAAATCATATTGAAGTAATTATCTAGATCCATAAAATTTCCCCTCTATCATCACTATATTTCTTATCTCTCAAGTTCATCATTTCCACATTATCCTGCACTTGTCATTCTCCCTTGCCCTTCATATACAATCAGTTCCCAATCTTGCCATTTTTATTTTCACAACATCTTTAGGACCCTTTCTCTCCACCCAAATACCTTAGGTCCTCATCATCACCTAGAATATTGCAACATCTCCTAATTGTTTCCACTTTTTCAATTTTCTTGCCACTCGAGTTCATATTACACACAGCTGCCAAAGTAATTTATCATAAGTATCAATTTATAACATTTGCAAAGCATTTTGCAAACCCTATAGCACTATAAAAATGTTAACTATTATTATTTTACCATGTAACTTCCATATAACTCTCCTAAGTAGCTAACCTAATTGCCTTTAGGATAAAATACAAACTTCTCTGCTAAACTTTTAAAGTCCTAAATAGCCTAGCTTCAACCTGGCTTTCCTGCCTCTCTGGATATTACTCTCCTTCCTACTCTCCAGTCTAGCCAAAGTGACCTTCTTTCTGTTCCTCACTCATGACACTCCATTAAGTATCTCCATACCTTTGCAAAGGTTGATTCCCAAGCCTCAAATGCACATCGTCCTTACCTCCACCTTGCAAGAGTACAGTTCTTTTCTTCCTTTAAAATATAGCTCAAGGACCATCTTCTACAAGAAGCCTTTCTTGATATTCCCAACTGCTAGTGACCTCCCTCCCAAACTACATTATTTTTAACATCACTCTGTATATATTTATATTTATTCACTGTACATTTATTATATATATATATATATGTGTGTGTGTGTGTGTGTGTGTGTACAGATACGCCTTCCACATCATGAGGGTTAGGGATGCAGCACTCTTACCATCTGAAAAATCCATGTAAAGATTTTTGGTCCTCTCCATACCAAAGAAGGTCTGATTTTTTTTCTTTTATGGGATGTTTATAGTACTTTATTGTAAAATTTGGGTTAAATATTTGGTCATAGGCTATATATAGGTCAACATTAAGCAAAACTATTAAAAGAAAAAAGGACATTTAAAATATGAAATAAATATTTAAAAATGAAATAGATTTAAGGAGAATAATATTGAACACACTGCATGTATAACAAGACATTTAAAAATATAATAGTACATACATTTTATGTACTTATGAGTTACTAACCTTAAGATATCTTTACATTTCCAGCTTTTCTGTGTTGTCTGCTGACTTTTGTATTCTTTTCACAAGCTTTAACTTATTTATTTTAACTTTAAAAAAGAAATTGTGTATATTTATGGAGTTAAAAGATAAGTATGTTGATATTATACATTATACATATAGTTTATGCATTTCTGAGTTTCTAATTTTTTTCTGTATCATCTGCTGGCCTGTGCATCTAATCTGTGGTTTCTACAAAACTCCCCAAAAATTCTTATATAATTTCTTATACTGACCATGATGGCATGATGGGGAAAGTCATGCTATAGAAGGGATACATGTACCCATCTCCTTATATGACCAATGATAAAACTAAAGCCTAGAGAGGTCAAAAGACTTAACCAAAGCCATTCAGCTATTAAGTGCCAAGATTTAGATAATGTTGGTTCTCTGACTCCAAGTCCATTTCTTATTCCATGGACTTTGAGTCTAATATTAGGGATTTTTAAATTTAAAAATTATATGTACAGAATATATTTATGCCATCCACGCATCTTTCTTAAAGTTGATTTAGGATTAGGCATTGTTGGAAAGTAATCTTCTCTTTCCACATAATGAAATTTCAATAGAGATTATTTACTACAGAGCTATATTAGAGAAGTAGAGACAACATGAGGGCACAGAGGAAATATTCTGGCTGAACAGTCTCAACATTTCCCTCCAAACAACTTTAAAATAATGTGTCAAATATAATTCTGGAACAACATAGTCAAAACAAGGTAAAGGCAAGATATTTTTGCATCCTCGGACAACTTAGGAGGTTGGAAGGAGAAATCTGTAGCAGTGGTGTGGGAGACCAAGAACACAAGCAGTAGCAACACTAGTTATGGGTGTTAGCAGTGGCAGAAACAGCATTAGTTTCAGGAACTCTCACCTCTCAGAGAATGTAAAGGGATTGGACAAATGTTCAAAAAGAAACTATATCAGACTCCTGTGTGGAAACTGGGAGCAGCACTGAGAGCTATTTGGCAACTTTGCTACCCATTACCCAGTTATGGGTCATAGTTCAGGACAGAGAGGAGTACTGGTGTTTGAGGCTGCAAGAAAAAAGGGGTCCTTATAGAGACTAGGGCACAGGTCAGGAAAGAAGTGACCACACCTTTCCCATGATCATACCACCTTGGAAGTGCTGAAAATTACAGACCAAAAGAAATACCTGTAAAAATAGCAGGATGAAAAAGCCAGAAGCTTAGAACAGTGATAACTTCCTCTGAGAAGTAAGCAGAGCTTAACTTTGATGTAAGTTTAAAGTAGTCAAGAAATAATTGGGAAAATGAGCAAATAGCAACAACAAGAAAAAAAGAACCTGACCATAAAAAAGGATGGCAGGGGAGCTCAGACATAAACTTGAAAGAAGACAATGATGTGAAAATATCTATTAGCAAAGCCTCAAAGAATAATTCAGATTGGATATAACCCCAACCAGAATCCCTAGAAGAGGAAAATAGAGAGATTTTTTTAAAAGAGCAAAAAATTATTCATAAAGTCAAATAAGAATGGTAGAGGAAAAATTGTGGGGGAAATGAGAGCAATGCAAGAAAACTATGAAAAGAGAATTTAAAACTTGGTGAAAGATGTACAAAAATGCTGAAGAACATACCTTAAAAACCAGAATTAGTCAAATGATAAAAGAGGTACAAAACGTCCCTATACATAATAACACTTTAAAAAGCAGAACTGACCAAATGGAAAAAGAAGTAGTAAAGAGCTAATAGCTTTTCCAAGAAATATGTTCATCATTTGCTAATTGTGTAGCAGAAAGAAGGTCCAGAATAGCAAGATCACATGGTCATTTTGAATTTTAAATATACATGATGCTTAATAATTTTAAAGGAAGTTTTATATTAATAAATAATAGATTTAAATGTATTATCTCACAATAAAATATTTTTGTTATGTTAACAAATGTATTTTTTTACATTTTAGTGCTTTTTTATGACCTTATCTTCCACTTCTACTGGTTTTTCTTTTTAAAAATTCTGCTGTAACTAAACTCAATTCCTGAAATCCTCTCTATATGCTACTTGTACCAGTCACAGTCCTCCACACCCACTCTTAATACCCTGTCCCTCCTATTTCTTTATCTTGACTCTTCATTTCTGTGCCACCACCCACCACCACCACTCCCTCTTTAGATATGAAATTTTAGGCAAACAACGAGAACAAGGCACATTAGGAACTTCCTTAAGTTTAATGAATACACAGTTACATTTTTCTGGAAGACAGGTGGTTGGCATGAGGTATACTTACAAGACACTCTGTCCTTGAAAGCCTTTATAAAAAGAGGCAAAGATTATGAAGACTTCATGCTAATACAAGGGGGCAGTCTGTTTTTCAATTTTGCAGTAATATCATAACTTAAAGGTATATCATTAAAAAAAATTCTCCCAGTGATGTTGTAAGCCTCCAAAGAACTGAAATTTAGGATCATTCAAAGGACAATAATAGGATGAGTATGAATAGGAGGCAACACATTGCAGAACAAAGAATTATGATTCAGTAGAAAGAATGTATTCAGAGAAATGTATGACCAGAAAAAAAAAAAGATGGGCCAGTCACATAACTATTATGAGGGATATCAGATGATTGGCCCAGGTGATACTCTGTTATCCATACGATGTCAAGAGAACTAGAAGAAGTTCTCCAGAAACTTGGGTTAGAAATGGAAAGCAAAGACAAGGTGGCCAATAATGGATAGCTTGTGATATGCATTGTTAAAATTTTACCTACCTTGACAATGGTATAGTGGATAGAGTATTGGACCTGAAAGACCTAAGTGTGTTTCTGGACTCAGACTCTCACTAGCTGTATGACCCTGAGCAAGTCACTTACCCTCTGTCTATCTCAGTTTCCTCTTCCATGGATGTTGTAGAGATAAAATGAGATAAAATCTATAAAGTGCTTTGAAAATCTTAGAATGCTATACAAAAGCTAACCATAATTATTATTATTATCAAAATTAATCAAAATATGAAAATAGCATAAGCTCCCCCTCCAGTACTCTAAGGCTAAAGTCAAAAGGTATGTTATTATCATTATAAGAGGATGTATACCACCAATTATTGCATTGTTGTTATTGTTATATTATTATTCAGTTGTGTCTGACTCATTATGACCCTGTGAACTGCACTATTCATGGGGTTTTCTTGACAAAGATATTGGAGTGGTTTGCCATTTCCTTCTCTAAAAGATTAAGCAAATAGGTTATGTGACTTGCCCAGAGTTACATAGCTTTTGAGTGTCTGTGGCTGCATTTGAACTTAGGTCTTACCTTATTCCAGGGCCAGTGTTCTATCTTCTGAGTCATCTAACTGCCTTTAAAAAAAAAAGAGGATGTATGACGTAGTGGATAGAATACTAGGATATGTTGATATATATATTTAACCACTGTCTCTCCAAAGAAAAGAATGGGCACAAGACACGCTTTTAAGATTAATCTGAATTATCAGCATTTTCTCCACTACTTTCTTAAGCCTAGACAACAAACAAACAATGTAAAACCTTTATTTGTAGTGTCTGTCAGTTTTTGAGGTATAAATGCTTACACTGAAAATTTAACCATTGGCTCTCCCCAGTTGGTATGAGCAGGCACTGAGGAATGGCCAATCTCAAAGAAAGGATAAAACCTGTTCAAGGACAGGATAAGACAGTTCACACACACACACACACACACACACACACACACACACACACACACACACACACATATAATCTATGATCCTGGGCAAGTAACTTCACCTCTAAATGTTCTAGGTAACTTTCTAAAGCTATAAAGTGCATAGAATTTTATATCCCACTTTTATAAAGAGGGTGTCCTTATTCAAGTGTTTCCTATTCCAACGAATTCACAAATCAGCTTCATATCACATCTGTGAAAGGGAATTCTTTATTTTCTTTGTCTATTTTGAGTTAATCAATCAAGAAACCCCTATGCTTCACTTAAATCTAAGTGAGCCATAAATCAAAACATCACCCTATGACATTATTGTCCTAAAGGAAGTGATACCAGATTGGCCAAAATGACAGTAAAGGAAAATGATAAATATTGGAGGGAACATGGCAAAATTGGGACACTAATACATTGTTGGTGGAATTGTGAACTGATCTAACCATTCTGGAGAGAAATTTGGAACTATCCAGTAATACCACTTCTAGGTCTGAATCCCAATGAGATCATAAAAAAGGGGAAAGGATCTATTTGCACAGAAATATTTAGAGGTGCTCTTTTTGTGGTGGCAAAAAATTGGAAATTGAGGGGATATCTATCTAGTGAGGAATGGTTGAACAAATTGTGGTATATGATGGTGATGGAATATGATTATGCTATAAGAAATGATAAGCAGGATGATTTTATAAAGAGCTGGTAAGACCTACATGGACTGTGGTAGAGTGAAATGAGCAGAACCAGGAGAATGCTGTACACAGTAACAGGAATATCATGGAATGATCAACTGTGAAAGACTTTGCTACTCAGAAATACACTAATCCAGGATAATTCTGAAGGATTTATGACAAAGAATGCTATCTACCTTTATAGAAAGAATTTTTGGAATCAGAATGCAAATCAAAGCATACAATTTTTCACTTTAGCTTATTTTGGTTTTTATTTAGGGATTTTGGTTTTTATATGAGTATTCTCTTACAAAAAATGAACAATATAGAAATGTGTTTTCTGTGATAATATACGTATTACTCAGATCAAATTGCTTTCCATCTCCAGAAAGGGGGAAGGGAAAGGAAGGAGGGAGATAATTTGGATCACATAACTTCAGAAAACTTATATGGAAAATTATTACATATAATGGTAAAATAAAATATCTTTACCAAAAAAATAAAAGATGAACAACAATGTAAACTCCGCATTCTGAATCCTAAATTTCCAACCTGAGCAAATATGCCAGTCCCTTCCATAAACTTCTCCATTTAGATTGTTATCTTCTTTTTTTAGGTTATTTATTTATTTTAACAATTATATATGATAACAAATTTACACATCAATTTTCTGAATTTATATGATCCAAGTAGAAAAATTGTATGCTTTCATCTGCATTCCTACTCCAATAGTTCTTTCTCTAGATGTGTATAGCATTCTTTTTCATCAGTCCCTCAGAATTGTTTTGGATCTTTGTATTGTTTATAGTAGCTAAGTCTATCACATTTGAGCATTCAGAATTTTGCTGTTACTGTGTACAATATTTTCCTGGTTCTGTTTATTTCACTCTGCATCACTCCATGAAGATCTTTCCAGCTTTTTCTGAAATCCTCCTGTTCATCATTTCTTACAGCACAATTTTATTCCATCATCATCTTATACCACAATTTAGTCAGCCATTCCCCAATTGAGGGACATCCCATCCCTTTCAGTTCTTTGCCACCACAAGAAGAGCAGCTATAAATATTTTTGTACAAGCAAGTCCTTTCCCATTTGAAAAAAATCTCTTTGGGACACAGACCTACTGTGTATTACTGGATCAAAGTCAAAGGATATGTATTTTTTGGGCATAATTCAAAATTGCCCTCAGAATGGTTAGATCAGTTCACAATTCCACCAACAATGTATTAGTGTCCCAATTTTGCCACATCCCCTCCAACATTTAGCATTTTCCTTTACTGTCTTGGCCAATCTGATAGTGTGAGGTAGTAACTTAGAGTGGTTTTACTTTCCATTTCTCTAATCAAGAGGGATTTAGAACATTTTTATATGATTATTGATAGCTTTGATTTCTTCATCTTAAAACTACCTATTGATATCCTTTGACCACTTGTCAAGTGGAGAATGACTTTTATTCTTGTAAATTTGACTTAGTTCTTTATATATTTGAGAAATTAGACCTTTAACAGAGAATGTTGTTATAACCACCCCCCATTTTATTGTTTCCAAACCCTTCTAATCTTGGTTGCATTGGTCTTATTTGTACAAAAACTTTTTAAAATTGTTATCTTATTGAGGGCAAGGATTCTCTTTTGTCTCTTTTTGGATCTTCAATGACTAGCACAGGGCTTAGTACAAAATAGATGCTTAATAAATGTTTAAAGATTGATTCTCTGGGAGCAAGTGGTCTGGACTCTTGCTAAAGGCATGTACAATCCCAAAATTCCTAATTGGTTCCTTGGTTTCCATGACTGAGTTGGCATCAAATATGACTAACGATTATTAATTTTGGAAAAACTCCCCATTAATGAGACTTTAGGAGGAGAAAAAGCTCAACCTGCCCCTCTTTTTGGCATCTCCTGAAATTTCCACACAGTTCCCAAATATAGCTGTTCAACAAATAATTGTTGATTGATTGGAGCTCTTTTTAAAATCTCTAGACCTTAAAATGGGCTTCTAGGCAGCACAATAGATATTTTGGAAAACCTGAGTTCAAATCTGGTGTCACACACTTCCTAGCTGTATGAGTTTGGGCAAGTCACTGCCTAGCCCTTATCATTCTTCTGCTTTAGAACCAGTACACAGTATTGATTCTAAGATGGAAGGCAAAGGTTTTTAAGAAATCAAACTAAAATTGGAAGAGATGTTAGAGATTATCTAGTCTAGGAAATAGATGAAGGGAGAGAAATTTGTTTAGGAAGGAAGGGTAAAAAAGCATACTAAATGCCGAAAACACCTATTATGTGTCAGATGCTTGCTAGATTATATACCTCATTTAATCCTCACAATAGCCTTGGGAAGTAGATACTATTGTCATCCTTATTTTTATGAGGAAATTGAGGCAAACCAAGATGAAATGACATGCCCAGGGTCACCTACATTCATGCTTACATTCTCTGCTAGATTCACTGGATCCTCATTAAAACTGGAGGTTCTATTCTATAGCTTAGAAAGTGTGGGTAGGTTTTTAGGAGTTGGGTGTGTCTGCATAAAAATAACAGCATAGCAATTCAGTAAGTAGGTGTTTCACACTTTATGAAAGCCAAACCCTTGATGCTAGTCAAATATTGTAATGAGGATAATAACCATCAACTTGAATTGATTGCATTTATATACTTTAAAGCTTACAAGGTTCTTCATACCCATTATCTGATTGGAATCTCACAACAAGGGAAGGGGAAGGAAAAGGAAGGGAATTAGCATTTACAGAGAACATAGTATGTGCCAGGCACTGTGCTAAGAATTTTTTACAAATATTACCTCAAAAACATCCTTAAGAAGTAGATGCTATTATTATCCCCGTTTTGTTGTTGAGTAATTTTTTGGGCAGATTCAACTCTTTGTGACCCCATTTTGGGTTTTCTTGGCAAAAATATTGGAATGGTTTGCCATTTCCTTCTCTAGATCATTTTACAGGTAAGGAAAATGAGGCTAACAAGGTTAAGTGACTTGTCCAGGATCCCACAGCTGGTAAGTGTCTGAAGGCAGATTTGAATTCATGTCTTCCTAACTCCAGGTCTGAGTCACCTAGCTACCTAGAGACTTACTGATTCCAAATCCAGTACTTTTTTTTTTTTAGCATAACATGCTCCATAGTAAGATCTGTGGTCTTTAAGTTTTGGTTATCTGTTCTTACTGCTAAAACTGTTTAGAAAAATGTTCAAGGATCTAATATAATGGAATCAGTCTTTGACAATGACTTCACAAAGTCTATTGCACTCTGAGGTCCAAAAGATGATAGATTATAAATATGAAGTGGTTATGACAAAAATAGGGCAATATCAAAGGAGGTGGTGGAAGCTCGCAGGTGTGTTTCACTAGAGAGAATAATACACTAGAAACAAATGGAATTGTTTGTCATTTTAGATAATGTGTATCTATATTCTGTTCCATTAGCAAACTGGTTGAATTTTTAGTTATGCAAAATACAGAAATTTAATTGAAAGTACAATAAACATATGTCTGAATCCTAAAGAGATTTTTTTAAAAGGCAAAAGGACTTATTTGTACAAAAATATTTATTAAAGTTCTTTTTTTTAAACCCTTACCTTCCATCTTATAATTAATACTGTATATTATATTGGTTCCAAGGCAGATGAGCAGTAAGAGCTAGGCACAGGGGGTTAAGTGACTTGTCCAGGGTCACACAGCTAGAAGTGTCTGAGGCCAGATTTGAACCCAGGACCTCCTATCTCTGGACCTGACTTTCAATCCACTGAGCCACCCAGCTGCCCCCTTCCAGCTCTTTTTTTGTGATAGCAAAGAACTGGAAATTGAGGGATTGTCCATCAATTGTTGAATGACTAAACAAGGACAGGATTGTGGTGGAATATTACTGTGCTATATGAATGTCAAGCAGGGTGATTTCAGAAAAATCTAGAAAGACTTACATGAATTGATGCAAAGTAAAGTGAACAGAACCAAAAGAACATTGTACAGAGTCAGCAATACTTTTGGGCAAATGACCAGACCATTCTCAGTGATACAGTGATACAAAACAGTCCCAGAGACACGATGAAAAATATCATCTGCCCTCTGAGAAAGAACTGATGGAGTCTGAATGCAGACTGAATGTATTTTCTTTCTACTTCTTTTTTTTTGTTTGTTTGAGATCTTTTCCACTAAATGACTAATATAGAAAAATGTATTCCATGATTGTACAGGTAAAATCTATATCAGATTTCTTACTGTTTCAAGGAGGGAAAACTTGAAAACTTAAAAATTGTTAAAAATTATTTTTACCTATAATTCAGGGCAAAATAAAACATTTTAAAAAGAAAGTACAATAAATAGTCTTATAACACACACTTTATACCCACACACAAACATGGCTCAAAAAAAATCAGAATTTTTTTTCTTTAAAAGTTAAAACCACCTGTGGCAACTAGGTGGCTCAGTGAATAACAAGCCAGGCCTAGAGTCAGGAGGTCCTGGGTTCAAGTCTAGCCTCAGAAACTTCCCAGTAGTGTGACTCTGGGCAGGTCCCAATTGCCTAGCATTTACTGTTCTGCCTTGGCACAGATACTGAGTATTTATTCTAAGATGGAAAGTAAGGTTTAAATAAAAAAAAAATCTTAAAACCAGTTAAATTACTTTAAGCTCCTTTTAATTATAAGGTATTTCTTTCAAGATTTTTTAAAGATGAATTTTATTTCATTCAGCTATTTATACAGTGGGAGATTTAAACAAAAAATTTTTACCATTAACTCAGGATCATTTGGTCTTCCTCTATCTATTCAGAATCATAAAAGTGACAGGTTTCAATAGGCCTAGTAATGTGACTAATTCAACTTTCTCATTTTATAGATGAGGAAACTAAGGCCCAGTGGGAAAAATGACTTGCCTAGGGTCACCCAGCCTGACAAGACAAGGGCTAGATCCAGATCCTTTAATTCTTAGGTCAGCATTCTTTACACTGACCAAAGTTTCAAACCTGAGAACATAAGCCTCTCCTTTTTTTTTTCCTTAGAGGGAAACATAAGAGAAATGTAGTCCCTCATTTACTTGGTGTTAAAGTTATCTGTCAGTTTCACTATCTCATAGTTTCATGAGGACAAGGTCAAGCCCAAGTTTTTAATCAAAAATAAGTTTTATCTTCCATAGCACCTAACGTAATGTTCTCCACAGAGCAGATGCTAATAAATGATGTCTGAATAGCAAATTCTCTCATTCTGGAGAAGAAAAAAAAAAGCTTGCGGTCTTAAAAATGCCTTGAAAAAAAAAAAAAAGCTTTTGCCTTCCGTCTTAGAATCAATCCAAAGTATTGGTTTCAAAGCAGAAGAGCAGCAAGAGCTAGGAAATTGGGGTTAAGTGACTTGTCCAGAGTCACACAGCTAAGGTGTCTGAGACCAGATTTGGACCCAAGACCTTCTCTCTCTAGGCTTGGCTCTCAATCCACTGAGCCACCCAGCTGCCTCTCACAATGCTTTTAAACCTTTATCTTGTTTGCTCGTGATTCATTTGTTTTTTTGACATGGAACTTCCTTCAGCACTTGGGGACTCTGGAAAATCCCACTCTCCCATACCAGCCTCCTCCATTTAGTGAATTCCTTCCCAGACCTTCACTTAAAGGATAGACCCATGCTGGCCATGTTTCCTTCCTTTCCTGGCTGTGCATCTGACTCTGTCCTTACTCATAATACCCCTGGGGGTACCTCTTCCCCTCCACACATTGCTTTGCTGCTTCCACCATTTAGAATATAAGCTCCTAGAGGGAAGGAGCCTTCATTCCTTCTCCTTCTATTTGTACCTCCAACACTATAGTAAAGGCTTCTTGCCTTGCCTTTCCTGGCTTTTCACAACAATACTGTAAGATCAGGCAGGGGAAGTATTATTATTTCCATATTGAAGGTGATTAAACTGAAGCTCAAAAGATGTTTAGTGAGGGGTCCAAGGTCATCCAGCTAGAAAGGGAAAAAATATCCTACATCCTGTATCACACTATCTGTTCTGAGAACTAGGAGTTTCGGGAAAGTCCCTTGTTAAGAGTAAGACAAGATGGCAAAACATTATTTGGGTTATCAATCAATTAACGCTATCAGGAGGCTGTGGAAGAGAGGGAAATTGTTGGATTTGGAATCAAAGGACCTAGAGGGGAACCAAAATGGTAGAGTACAGCAGAGAAGCTATAAGTCACCATGAGAACCCCTCCAATCAATCTTAAATTAACACCACAAAATGAATAAAGGAATAAAATAATCAACAAGGAGACAGGGTGAAGCAATTTTTTTTAAGCCCTTATCTTCTGTCTTGGAGTCAATACTGTGTATTGGCTCCAAGGCAGAAGAGTGGTAAGGGCTAGGCAATGGGGGTAAGTGACTTGCCCAGGATCACACAACTGGGAAGTGTCTGAGGTCAGATTTGAACCTAGGACCTCCTGTCTCTAGGCCTGGCTCTCAATCCACTGAGCTACCCAGCTGCCACCATGAAGCAATTTTTAAGAGAAAGACCTAAAAGGTAGACAGAGAACATATGGAGCACTGGGATGAGAGAGGATCACAGACAGCAGGAGGCTACAGCAAGGACCGAGGAACAAGCCAAGAGTGAGACTCCCACTCTGCACCCTTACATCTGCTTTGCCAGGATCTGAGCCTGAACAGAGCCAACATCCAGACCCTGAGATCCTGACTGGGCAAATAGAGGTCAAACCAACCCACATCCCTTGAAATTCCAAACCTGGGGTGAAGTCAGGAATTCCAGCCCAGGGTAGTCTATGTTGAAATAGCCTGATCTGTGTGGGCCCAGAGTGAAGCCAGTCTTGGTCTGTGGTACGGACATAGATTCTACTTTGGGGTAGTTGGTAGACCCAAAGTGGGGGTCCCCTCCTGAACCTCTTGGAATTGAAGGACCTAAATGCAAATCCTAAACCTACCATTTATTACTACCTGTGTGACCATCTTGGAGCTTCGATTTCCTCATCTATAAAATGAGAAGGCTGAACAATACAGCCTCAAAGGATCCTTCCATCTCTAAGTCAATTATTCTATTTATTTAGTCTTGACTATAGGTTTACTGAGGCACCTAGTTGGCATAATGGATAGAGCTCTGGGTGTGGAGTCAGAAACACTCCTCTTTCTGAGCTCAAATCTAATCTCAAACACTTACTAGCTGTATGAGACCCTGGACAAGTCACTTAACCCTGTTTGCCTTAGTTTCCTCAGAGAGAAGGAAATGCAAACGATTCTAGTAGTTTTGCCAAGAAAACCCTGAAAGGGGCCATGAAGATTCAGACTTGACTGAAATAACTGAATAACAACAACTTTCTGACTCCAAGCCCAGCAGTCCATAAGACCCTGGGCAAATCACTTTCCTCCCAGGATCTTAATATCCTTATCAGTGAAACATTAATTGGTATCCTGTTTCTAAACCTCACTCCCATTCCCAATAGAATTTGACCAAAGGGCAAGAATTCTTAGTTACTACATAAGACAATATAAAATAACTCAAAAAATGTTAGTTGGCATTTTTGAATTTGAGACACCAACACAAAGAAAAACTTGATCTCTAAGGAAGAAAAGAAAATTAAAACTTAATGTCAAAAGTAAGCCAAGTAGATACTACCAGTTCATGAAACCAGAAATCTCTCCTTTCGTGTGTCTCAGTTTACTAGAGCTAAGGCTTATTGTCTTTGAATCTGGCATGCCATCATGATAGCAATATGATTTTAGGTAGCTAGATTAAGTTCATTGACCTCACAGCATCATGGAAGAGAAGCTGGGGTTCGAATCACAGAGAACAGGGTTTGAATCTTTGCTTAGCTATATGGTACCTATGTGGCCACGGGAAAGTCACAACCTCTCTTAAGACTCAGTTTCCTTTTTTTGTAAAATTTGGGGATTGAACTAAAGAACCTCATAGGTCTTTTCCAGTTCTAAATCTAACAATTCCATACACTCTGTTTCCTCAGGGCACTTGGGAGATAGATTTAGGTTTCCTTGGAAGTTGCCAAATACTTAATACTTGATTTAACACAGGCTAGCAATTTTATAGAAGACCCACAGGTAGTGACTGAATCTCCTCAGCCAATCCTAATAGACTTCCTAAGCAGTATCACTTTATTGTGTCCAATTGCATTTAAGAATTTTGCCAAAGTAATCTAATGGCTTTGTTTAAATGATTCAACAGACGTGAAGTGTTTTTATCTGGTTAAGGTAGTTACTTTAAATGGGAAAGGGTTAATGATTATTTCAATATAAACATTTTTCAAACACCTAAATCTAACAGTGTAATGGTAAATATATAACAATCAGTGCCCCCCCCATTCACACAATGGATTTTTAAGTTGGATCTGCATTACTAGCACTTTTTTCATTACCTTTTCAAGCCAACACAATAAAAAAAGCAATAAATCAAGCTCAAATTTTTGCATTTAGCAATTTCCAAGGCTAAATAAATGCTTACACTGACTATAGAAAGATCAACTCCCATTTGAGCTTACTCCAAAACACTCCTCCATATATAACCTCTGACTGATTCAACTGAGAAGTGAAGGTCATCAGCTACCCTTAAATATTAAATACAAAACGCCTACATACAAAATACACACATACAAAAGGAATTCAAAATAATGGTTTACTGGGGGGGGGGGCAGCAGTAGCAACTCTACCTGAAAAGGGTCAAGTAGAAGATAATGTTTGAACTGTCTTTTTTTTTTTAACTTTACCTTCTGTCTTTGGATTGATGAGTTCCAAGGCAGAAGAGCAGTCAGTAAGGGCTAGGCAATTGGGGTTAAATGGCTTGCCCAAGGTCACACATCTAGAAAATGTCTGAGGCCAGATTTGAACTCAGATCCTCCCATCTCCAGGCCTGGCTCTCTATACAGTGAGCCAACTAGCTGCCCCTTTTAGGTGAATCTTGAAGGAAACCATGGTTTCCAAGGCAGAGGTAAGGAGGAATTTTATTTCTGAAGTCAAGAGATAGCCAATATAAAGGCAGAACAATAAGAGGTGGAGTGTCATGTGTATAAGCCAATATGACTTGATAATACATTCTGAGGAAGTGAGTAAAATGTAGGAAGGCTGAAAAGGTAGAAAGGGACCAGGCTGTGAAGAATTTTAAATACGAAATTGAAAAGAAAGCATTTGAAGGGATGAAGTGCCTTTCAGTCCTGATGTTTTATGACTCTAGGGCCATCTTTGATTTTTTTGTGATTTGCTCATACAACTCACATGTATAAACAATTTGCTTCATGAAAGATGGGTGTTCCCAGGTTCCTGATAACCTCCTTGGAAAGTATTCTCACCTCATTCCCACAGTCTCCACTGTGGATTCCAAAGGCATTTCTCTATCTCAATTGAACCTTTCTTGTTTCTCTTAACATCTGCCCTATTAATTCTTTCCAGCTGTTCCTGCTTCTCCCATTCTCCTAGCCTATGTCAGGGGCTCCTCCTTGAGGCAGAGGAGAATTAATTGAGGATAAAGTGACTGATTAGCTCAGCCATGAAGCCAGGCTCCCCTAAGAGAAGGAAAGCCTATAATTCAAAAAGGTCATGAGCTTGCTATTCCTGTGGGTTTCCACAGGTTCTCCTCCCTGGAAAGTAAACATACACACCCCTTCCTGCTTGGGCCTTGCTAAGACTGTGCCAAGCAGCTTGAGAAGGTGGAATAAAAGGAAGCCAAGTGTTTCCCTTACACATCCATCCATCAGAGGGGACATCGTGGGAAAAGTACTGGATTTGAAATCAGAAAATATGAATTCTCCCTTCTTGGGCAAGGCATACAGGCTTTCATTTCATACAGCCTCATTTTCTTCAATTGTAAAATGAGAATTGGACTAGGTGCCATCTAAAGATCTTTCCAATTCCAAATCTTTGACCCTATATTATCCTCTTTGGCCTGTAATCCTTTTATCAGTGGGGCAGCTAGGTGGCACAGTGGAAAAAGCACTGGACTTGAAGTCAAGAAGGCTCATCTTTATGAGTTCAAATCTGGCCTCAGACACTTACTAGCAGTATGACCCTGGGCAAATCACTGTACTTGGTGTGTACTGTATAATGAGCTGGAGAAGGAAATGACAAACCATTTCAGCGTCTTTTCCAAGAAAACCCCAAAAGGGCTCACAAAGAGTGGGACAGTAATGAACAGCAACCCACAATTCCTCATCAGTGAGAGATTGATGAGATGATCTCGTCAGCCACTTCCAGCTCAGAATTCTGAAGACCCCACTTAAACATAACTCCCAGGATGTTTCCATCACAGATATTAGAGTGAAAAAGCAGAAAACAGCTTATAAATCAAATGGGCTAAAACTCTAAACAACTGTGTGCAGGCATTAATGCAAATGAGTAAAGTATGTAAATATTCATCCCCTCCCTCAATAAATATGACTCTGACCAGGGACAAATATTCCTCTTTCCATTGACTGCATACTGTTTTGGTGCATGAGAACAGAGCATGGTCACTTTAATCCTCAGAGCTTCCTTGTTCTCCTCCAGAGTCGACCCAATAAACCTGGCTTCTAATCCTGGCCATCTTCCCTGTTATCAGTTCTAACTGCCACTGATGAGGCTGTTCACATTCTACCTCCTGCTTTCAATTTAATCTTTGTCCCCACCTAGGCTTTAGGATTAATGCTTGACAGCATTCTAGCAGGTTGTGCGTACTTTATTCCCCAGTCATACATCAGGGGGGCCAGCCTCCACCCTGGCCAGATGGGTAGTTGTCACCACAAATAAGCTATTAGTAGGCTTACTTTGCACTGATTATCTCCCTTTCTTGGAGTACTCTGTACCCCATCCCATCACCACTTCTACTTCTTAGTTTCCCCAGGTTTATTAAAAATTCAGCTCAAATGCCACCATTCTCTTATTTTCCCACTTTCCCCTTCTCTCATCCCTACCTTCCACTCTAAATGACTCTACCTCAACTTTGTATATAGCTGTATGAACTTACATATTATCTCCCTCATCTGAGTGTAAGCCCTATAGGGAAGAAAATTTTCTCCTCTTTATTCATAGTGCTTAGCTTAAACAAATGCTAATAAATGCTTGTTGACCGAATAGTCACCTTCCCCCCAATTTTTGTCTCCTTAAGGTATTTTTCAATCCGGATCGGACTCTTTATGATCTTATTTGTGGTTTTGTTGGAAAAGATAAAGTGGTTTGCTAATTCCTTCTATAGCTCATTTATTATATGAGGAAAATAAGGCAAACAGGGTTAAGTCATTAGCCCAGGGTAATACAGCTAGTAAATGTCTGAGGCCAGATTTGAACTAAAAAAATTATCTTGGGTTTATTTTGTCTAGATCTTATATGCCTAGTGAGTAGCACAGTATTTGACTAATAGTAGACACTTTAAAAATCTTTGTTGATTTAGATTGCCTAAGATATGTATGTACATATTCTTTCTTCTCCTGGAAAATAAGCTTCGTGAGGGCAAGGACAGTATTCATTCTTGACTTTGTAATCCCTTCACTTAACACAGTGCTGGCACATACCAAATACTTATTAAGATGTTTTTTGGTTAATTAATTGATCTTTAAAATGAATTGTTCTGTTTATCTTAACTATAGTTTTTTAAAATCGTTTTATTATTATGCAAAACACAGTTCTGTATTGGTCATTGTTGTAAGAGCACACTCATAAAAAACCCAAACCCCAAAAGAAAATCATAAATATACTGATGTGAAAGATAGTATGCTTTGATAAGCATCTGACTCAACAGTTCTTTCTCTGGAGGTAGATAGCATTCTCCATCATAAGTCTTTCAGGATTGTCTGTCCTAGATTGCATTTCTGAGATTAACTAAGTCTTCACAGTTGATCATCATACAATGTTGATATTACTGTATACAGTGTTTTCCTGGTTCTGCTTATTTTGCTCTGCATCAGTTCATGCAGATCTTTCCAGCTTTTTCTGAAATCATCTTGCTTATCATTTCTTATAGAATAATAGTGCTCCTTCACAAACATGGACCACAATTTGTTCAGCCATTCCCCAATTGATGGACTTCCCTTTGATTTCTTTGCCACCACAAAAAAGGGCTTCTATAAGTATTTTTGTACAAGTCCTTAACCCTTTTTAAAATTTCTTTGGGATACAGACACAGTAGTGGTATTACAGGATCAAATGGTATGCTCAGTTTTATAGTCCTTTAGGCATAGTTCCAAATTGCCATCTAGAATGCCTGGATCATTTTACTGTTTTCCAGAGCAATGCAAAAAATTGTTATAGGTTCATAAAACTTTTCCTACTTAAGAACTTTTCTTCCTTCTTTCCTTCTTTCTTTCCTTCTTTCCTTCCTTCCTTCCTTCTTTCCTTCCTTCCTTTCTTCCTTCCTTTTTTTTAAGGTACAATAGATAGAGGCAGGAAGATATGAGTTCACATTCAGCCTCAAATACCTACCAGCTGTGTGACCCTGGGCAAGTCACTTACCCCTGTTTGTCTCCATTTCCTCATCTATAAAATTATCTGGAGAAAGGAAGTAGAAAACTATTTCAATATCCTTGCCAAGAAAACCCCAAATGGTGTCACAAAAAAGACTGAATGACTAAGTATAGGAAAGAACAATCCCCTTCTTTGGAATAGGTATCTGAAAGAAAGTCTTAATAGACTACAAACTTTCTATTCTTTTTTAACCTTTCACAATCCTTTTCAGGTCAGATCCTAAGAGAATAGCAGAGCTAAGAGGGAATCTGGACCTGGTTCCTGAGGGGAGAGAATATGGACTTCCCTTCAGAAAGCACTAATGCCTGCTTTAGAGTTGGGGCACAGGGAAGCTACAAGTATTCTGGCCCAGGTGGTAGAGAGGAAATCCTTTGGATTCAGAGTCCCTGGCACCAACCTCAGACACAATGGCATAATGTCTCAGCCAAAGAAATAGTACCTATAGAGAGATGATCCACATGGCCAAATTGTGGGAATTTCTGAAACTTGGAGTCCTGGATAAGTGAAGAGAGAAGAGGGGTAAGAGAAGGATAAGAGGAGTTCTAAAGCAGCATGATCATCTGGAATCCAGACTTCAAGTGAGAGAAGAGAAATTCCTAAGCAGTGCCAGGTTTGAGACTCTTTCTGTAGCAACATCAAACTTGAAATTTCTAGTCTCCAGTCCCCCCCAAAAAAGAAATGGGCAATGTCTGACATTGGAGGAGAAAAAGATGGCAAATATAGTCCTGAAACTGGAGAGTCTATGCCAGTGGTTCCCAAACTTTTTTGGCTTACCACCCCCTTTCCAGAAAAAATATTAGCCCCCTGGAAATTATGAAACTATTTAATGAACTCAGAATAGAATTTAATACAAAAAAAGTGTGGCCATCACTGCCTCCCTAGATCGCTGCAGCACCCACCAGGGGGTGGTAGCGCCCACTTTGGGAATTACTGGTCTATGCCATGATATGGAGGAGAAAAAGACCTAGACTTTGCCTACTATTATTATCATGAAAATTTAGACAGTACAGGTCTGATGGGTCCACCAGAGAGTAATCTATCTAGCAACCCAAAGTTTGTTTCCCTTATCAGTGGAGATCTAAGTACTTATATTATTACCATAATCCAGGATGTCTACATGGGTCTCTGGTATGAAAGTAAGACTTACCCAAGAGGCAAGGAATGAAAAGAGAACTGGATTTAGCTTCAAAGAACCTGGGTTCTGATCCTAGGTCTGCTACTTCCTGACCAGGAAGCATTGGACAAATCATTTCACAAATCTGAGCTTCAGTTTCCTTCTTTGTAAACTGAGGGAGTTCTAGGTGATCTCTAAGGTCCTTTCAACTGCATTTCAAGAAGAGTTTAGATATATGGGATTTTCAGTGAAGACTAGCGTTCTCACTGTGATGTGGTGTGAGAACCAGTGTTCTGTGCACTATGCTGACCATGGAGGGCTTCCTACACCATTTTCAGGGCTGCTCATCTACTTTTGGTGAAAACCTGTCACTTAATTGTCACCCGTGGTTCCAAGAAGTTGTATCATGTCCAGCAGTCAACACCTTGATAAAAGTACCTTGGTCAATACCCTTAAACAACTTGAGGGGACCTGGCAGTGAGTTAGAGAGATGACTACCCCAAGTATGTGAAGACTTTCTCTAGTGAAATGGGTGGATGAGAACAATTCCTTCCAATGGCCATGAAGGCGGCTGAATTAGATTCTGGGGACTGCTTTGAGCTTGGTCAGACATCAAAAATGCTAAGCTCATCCAGTGCACCCTTTGCCATCACTAGTCATCCTGACTTTTGTCCTGCTATTGGACTTTGAAGACTCTGGAAGAGAGAGAGAGGCTGATGACTTGGGAAAACTCTGCCCCACTTAAATCTAATTTATGCACAACCCATGTTATGGGGTTTGGAAAACAAAGGACAAAACAAACAACAACATCTCTTTTAGTGCTAACACGACAATCTGATTCTATTAGAGGGAGAATTCTGTCATTTGTTCTACTACTCTGATATTCATTTGTTTCTTATGTTTTCTGTGGGATCAAATAAACACAGAAAGACAATATATTCATTATTACCTTGAATATTTGTATAGGAGTTGAGGACAGACTCTTTTGCCCACATCTATATCTAAATATGAGATACAGCCAGTGTGGAGATGGGATTAACTTTTCTCTACCCATTTTTAGATTTAATCACCAGAAGCATACACACCCCACTTATCCTTAAGTATGGGGTGTGACCCATGTGTGCAATAGTGGGTGACGAATCAGAATCAACTGACTACCCCCTTGGCAGTCCTAAGCAAAGCTTTAGCTGTAATTGGTCCACATAAAGTGGAAGGAAAGTGCAGGAAGTGATGAAAGGAATGGTCTTTAAAAATGGCAAGAACTTTCTGCAAAGGGGTATTTCACCTTCAATTTGCTTTTGAAGGAGCTCTAGATGGGGACCTCGGACTGCTCTTGAATTTTCTCTTAGAATTACCATGTGGGTGAGTGAAAAAGGCTGACTTCCTTTTCTTGGTTTCCCTGAAGGTACTAGCCTCTGGAGAGGCCTTCTTGTCTTAGAGGAGGCTTTGTGGCTGAAACCCTTGTTTAACTTACCTCTGGGTCCCCTCTGCTGGGGCCTCTGAAGCCCTGCCTGGTTCAGACCAGGCCAGAGTAATTATCTACTCTCTCTCTGATTTCCTTACTTTTACTCTTTCTTCTTTTGTAAATAAACTGCCATGAAAAAGCCATTCTGACTTGAGTAATAATTCCTGGTGACCACGCTCTTATAAATTTAGTCCAACCCTTTAATATTTCACCCCTTACATTTGGGTGGAGACAAAATAAGCCAAAAGGTTCTGCTTCTGGATAAGCCACACCAAAGGCAATTCAATTTATGTAAACTCAGAGATCAGGGTTCTGGGCCATGGGTTACGCATGTCCACCCTAGAGGAGGAGATTAAGACCACATTTTTTAACAAGAGTTAGAGAAAGCAAAGTGTGCATCCATATACACAGAGAATAGTGAAACAGCAGGATTTAAAAATGAAGCCAGAATCAATGGTCCAGAACAGTTTTGTACAGGGGAGAAAGCACTAAATTTAAAACCAAAAGATTTAAGTTCAATTTCTAGTTCTTCTACTTACTAGCTGTGACCTTGGGTAAGTGATTTTACATATAAGCCTAAATTTCCTCATCTATAAAGTGATAATAATAATTACACTGTCTACTTCCACAGAACTGTTGTGAGAAAAGTGCTTCATAATGTGAAATTAGCTATATAAATCTACCAATGGCTGACATTTATGGGGCATTTTATATGCCTGATCTCAACTTTGCGAAGTAGCTGCCAACAGGTATTATTACCATCATGTTATAGATGAGCAAAATGGCGGTTAGAAACATGAAGTGCCTTGTCCATGACCACAAAGAAGGTAAGGGCCAGAGGTAGGGTTCAAGGCCTACTGAAGGTCTCTACTGAACTCAGGTACAGTTCTCTTTTCAACCCACTCTGAATTATCAAGTTTGCCATAGCCCTTTGATTCTGGACAATACTATAGTTAACAACTGACACCTCTGAGCTGCTTGAATCTGGAGGCAGGTAGTTAATTCCTTCAACCTGCTTCAGCTAATATAAGGAGTCTATAGGAGGTCAGAAAATAAGGAAATAACTAAGATTAGATCTCCTTTGCTTTAGAACTAAGATTTCCAATAAATCATATAGACTGTATGGGAAAGGTAATTTTCCTTTGGGGATACCCACTGAATTCATTTGTTATTCAATTATTTCAATCATTTCTGATACCTCATGAGCCCATTTGGGATTTTATTGGCAAAAATACTGGAGTGGTTTGGCATTTCCTTCTTCAGATCATTTTACAGAAGAGAAAACTGAGGTAAATAGCATCCTGTGACTTGCACACAGCTCGTTAGGTGTCTGAGGCCAGATTTGATCTCAAGAAGACGAGTCTTCCCAACTCCAGGTCCTGCACTCTATCCATTGTGCTATCTAGTGGCCCATTCATAATTAACTCCTTTTCAGGCAGAATTAGAAATATTGCTTCCCTCTGGAGGTAATTAATTGCTGAGGAGAAGTCTTGGGTCTTAATAATAAAAGACAGAATTTAGATAGAATCTATTATCTGTTAGTCACTATATCATTTGTTCCTCTCAGCAATCCTGTGAGATAGATGTTATTATTATTCCCATTTGAAAGTTAGGGAGATTAAGGCAAACAAGTTAGGTGATTTACCCAAAGTCATAGCTGAGAAGTAACTATGGTTGCATTTGAACTCAGATCTTCCTAACTCCAGACCTAGTACTCTATGCATTAAGTAACCATGTCAGGACAAAAAGTCAACTAGAAAGTCAAGTCAAGGGTTGGCTAAGTGGCTCAATAGACAGAAAGCCAGCCCTGGGGAAGGGACATCTTAGGTTCAAATCTGGCCTCACATACTTCCTAGCTGTGTGACCCTGGGCAAGTCACTCAACCCCAATCTCCTATCCCTTACTGCTTTTCTGCCTTGGAAGAGATACTGTAGATCAGAGGTTGGCAACCTTTTTGGCCATGAGAGCCATAAACACCACATTTTTTAAAATGTAATTTCGTGAGAGCTGTACAGTGCTCACAGTGCACCCTCCTGTAACAGCGCCTGAAAAAAATTGACTTTATGGCTCCTGCAGAAAGAGCCATATCTGGCCCTCAAATGAGCCAGATATGGCTCGAGAGCCATACTTTGCTGACCCCTGCTATAAATTATAAGACAGAAGATAAGCGTTAAAAACAGACACACACACACACACACACACACATACATTTATTAAGTGTCTGCTATTGTTAAGCACTTCAGATTCAAAGATAAGCAAGTAGTAATCCTTCTTTCAAGGAATTCATAATCTAATGGGGGAAAAAACATGAAAACAGCTTCGTAGAAACAAATATAGACAGGATAAATTAGAGATAATCTTAGAGGGAAGGCTAGTGTATTAAGGAGAACAGGGAAAGACTTCTTGCCGAAAATTGGACTTAAGCTGGGATCTGAAGAACATCAGGGAATTGGGATTTGAGATGAAAATGGAGAATATGTTGGGCATGGGAGACATCCAGTGGGGATGTGATGTTAGGAGATGGTCTATTTCGTTTGAGGAAAAGCAGGGAGACTATTGTAAGCTGGTCACGGGAGGAGAATAAGGTGCAAGAAGGCTGACAAGGAGGGACAATTAGGTAGCACAGTGGATACACCACCAGGTCTTGAGTCTAAAGAACTTTGGTTCAAATCTGGCCTTAGACACTTCTTAGCTGTGTGACCCTGGACAAGTCACTTGACCCTGATTCCATGATCATTCTTCTGTCTTAGAACTGATACTAAAATGGACAAGAAGGACTTCTTTGGGGGAAAAAAAGACTTAAAATGTAGCAAGGGGACTTGCTCTGAAGGGCTTTAAAAGCCAATCAAGATTTTATAGTTGATTTTGGAAGTAATAGAGTTTATTGAACAAGGAGATACCATGGTCAAAGTCATCCTTTAGAAAGAACAGATCTGAAGCCAAAAAGAGACATAACAAAAATACTACCACCTTGATTCCCATCCTCCCTCAGACCTTGATGAAGATAGACCAAAACCTTGAACTGGAATCTTAGAAATAGCAACGCTCCCAATTGAGTGCCCTCAACCAAGGGCAAAACCCCTGTGGAGAGGCAACCACATCTATTGAAGGTCCAGAAAAGAAAGTTGTTGTCATCAAAATCTTTGACACTATCAAATGGCTCAAAATTAGAAAATAATATGATTTTGTCAGTGAAGATATCCTTAAAGAAGAGACATTACCATTTGTGTTGCATCCTCAGGACCGTAGAACCTTTTCATCTGACATAGCTAAAACCTTCCATAGGTTTTCTAAATGACCATTTAGAATCTGAGCTCCTTGAGAGTCATTACTGTCCTACTTTTCTATTCATAGGTATCCCCAGCACTCAGCACAGTGCTTTGGATGGAATAAGCATTAATAAATGCTTTCTTCATTCATTCATTTATTTATTCATACAAATAGAGTATCAAGAATAATGAAATATACTAACCATACAATAAAATTAGCAGAAATAACAACCATGCTGATAGATAAAAATTAAAATAGTCCAGAAATCATACTTAATTCCCCAACTTCTTGTCAACTCTCTTGGAAAGGCACCAAAAATTGGATTATCTAGGTGGAAGAAAGAAGTCTAACCTATGTTTTCTTACTAAATTTTGAAGTCAAAAGAACACTTAAGAGCTCTTACATAGTAAAAAGTTATTGGGTAAGTTAGATGGCATAGTGAATAGAGAACCAGTCCTGGAATTAGAAGACCTGATTTCAAATCTGACCTCCAACATTAGCTGTGTGATTCTGGACAAGTCACTTTAACCCTGTTTGCCCTAGTTTCTTCATCTGTAAAATGAGCTGGAGAAAGAAATAGCAAACAACTCTAGGATCTTTCCAGTCACAAAGAGTTGGACACAACTGTAAAAAAAGGTTGAATAGCAGCAAATAACATTAAGGTTAAATAATAAAAATATATGTGAAATATATCCATATTTAATTTTTAGCAGTATCCTGAGGCTATTTTACAACAAAATGCAAAATACATTCAAAATAGTTAAAATATTTTGCACATCTTACATTATATGACACTGATTTGGCTCATCTGCTTGACCTTCACTACTTCCCTAAAATTCTGTCTTATAAAACAGACATTCTCTAAAATGAAAAGTTGCTGACAAATAGCATGAACAAGAATTATAACTTTATTTGTGAATAATAAACATTAAAATATTCAAGTTGGCAACCAATTGTTATTAATATAGTTATAATGATTTCCAGAGCTAAAGTCAGGGACAATAATTAAACAAACAAAAATAGGAATTTAGAAATCAAAGTAAAAAAGGGTCCAAGGGTATAGGAATATGTCCTGAAGTCTGTCCTGCTCAGGGAGCTAAGAGGCTCATAGCTTTTTTTCCCACTGGGAAACTTGGGACAAGGACTGCCTATTTGATGTCTTAACTTCTTTATGACTTTAAGGAGTTCCTAGTGAGAAATCAATCCCTCCTTTCGTTCCCTCCCCTCATCTTACCTCCATATCCTTGTCAGAGAGTCAGCCTTGTTCAGAACAGCTATGGATGGCTTTCCAGGATTAAAAAAACACCACCACCTTCAGAAGTAGAAAATCAAACAATCTATTTTCTAAATGAAGAACACTTGAAATGACATGTCAACAGAACTCTTTTTAATGTGCTTGTTATTTGAAAAATCACTTATGAAGTCTTTGTACTTAATTTTCACGTCAGGAAAAAAAATAATTTTCTCAATGATAAAAGCAAAGCAATTTGTTGGCATCTGATTCTGCTCCTTAGCCTTGGAGTAGCATCTGTATCTCCAAGGACAGAAAAATCATTGAATGAGAAAGAGTAACAATCACACTGATTATCTTCTATAATCTAATAATCTTTTTTATATGTAATGACTGTAGTGATCAGTTTATTACACAGATTAATCATTCTTGAATGTGCAAGCTCCAGAGGAGCAATTGGGTCTTTAAATATACACAAGTATTTCTGTCAAATGAATTCATACCCTCACATCCAGATAGATCTAAGTCATTAAAAAGCATGAGAAAATTTAAGAGCTATTAGCTATGTTTTAACTGAGAAACCACATACAAACCAAAAAGTATTGGGGGGAGAAGGGAGTGATGGAGAGGAGCTGGAAAAAAAAACACCCATCACTTTATGTACTAATAGCTACAACCCATTTAAATGTTGACCAGTTAAACTTAGACCTTAAAATACAGGATATGGGTATAGTTTAATTTTGTTGGTCAAAACATTTACCTAAGATGTAGGTCCTTCAGAATAAAATGAATACAGAAACAGCTTGACGTTCTTCACCTTGCTTTTCATAACTGTTATGAGTTTAAAAGGATTCCGCTTTTTAAAAAATTCTCCCACAGGTCAGTGTAACTGTCCTCCCCCACTCCAAACCACACAACACCTACCCCTGCCCTTGCATTGTTTATTCAATTAAGCCAGTAAGGAAAGCTTTAGTCTCACAACTAAGTTATGACTGAAAAACTGGCTTTTCACACACACACACACACACACACACACACACACACACACACACACACACACTTCTTTGCTAGCAGTCAACATTGGTAGAATTTCTATTTTATTTTTCCAAGTATGTACAACACGCAGCACTGCTGTATCAGGTAAACATGTGCACAGGGGAAGATGAGGCATGGGCTCATAGAAAGCAGTCAAATGGAAATCAAAAGGTCTTTCTCTTTCAGAGTTCCCCTATCTTTACTTGTAGAGGTTATCCAATAATTTCTCTAATGACATCTTATACTTTTGAGTCCATTCCTGAGCTATTCTGTTGTACTTTTCTCCATATGTTTTGTAGATCCGTGCAATCTCAGGCACTAAAGGATCATCTGGATTGGGATCACACAACAGAGAACAGATGGAAAAGAGTACTTTGGATAAATAGTTAGTGCTGGTGACTACTGTGACTGTAGAATATCAAGACAAATGCTGCCATTACTGTTTATCTTTGTATGGTAAATTCTTGTTGTAAATGCAACCTTACGTAGTTTGAAGGGATAATCTGTTGGGAAATGAATTGTCAAGAAAAATACTCCACCCTGATAGGGACTATCATTTGGCCCCATTATTGTAGCTTGGCCAGGAGGAGAGGGGTTGGGGGCAGCAGGTAGCAGTGATGGGGCAGGGAGACCAGGAAAGGGTATAAGGAAGGGGAGGGATAATAATATAATAACCTTATAATTTATATTATCAGCTATTTCTTACATCATATTTTTATATGATATTTGAGTTTTGTTTCAGGATTAAAGGCAATGGATACAGGATATGTAAATTTACTTTTAAACTTTTGGGGAAGAATTTAGTAAATTATATTCCCCTGCAATTCATATTATATTATATTCACATGCAAATTTAGCAGTCCTTGGTAGAACTTAACAAGGTTAGATTTTCCAGGTCCTAGTAAAACTCAGATTGAGAAACACTAGGCTAGGTAATCTCCAAGATTCCTAGTCTATGAATTTTCTAGTCTGGATGGAAAGGAACAGGTTCCATGTTTCTGGGTAATTCATTGTCTGATGAACTATATGGAGGTTAATGAAGGCAGGTGCTGGAAGATTGGTCTGGCTGACAGGACAGACTGTAAACAAGGTCAGCTGCCCCAGAGTTTCCATGGAGTCTAATGAGAGCAGCAACAATGACCAGGCATTCTCCCAGCTAACTGGGGTCTGAAGGGATAGATGAGCTAAAATGCATCTATGTAATCTTTGAGTACAACAAATTGCTTTTGTGATGCAGGGACATGCTGGAGCCAGCTCATCAGTTGTAAAATTTTCATTGTGAGCAATTACATCTCTGAAATAGGTGAATGCTGCAAAACAGAGCTTGGCTTGTTGTTTTGTGGATTGTCCAGCCTGAAGAAAGTAAAAGAGAAAATGCTATTAAAATTGTAATCATTAAAATGGGTTTGACAAATAATAAGAATTTAAAAAGTTGTGGTCACCATTTATAATAATTTAATATTAAGTCATTAGACTGTTAGTAGCTTTAGTAGCTTTGTCACAGCAAAATGTAGGAAGAGGGTAGAAAATATTGCCTAGCTAAAAATACCCTAAATCTGGGTCCAAGTGCCTCCAGACCATGAATGCAAATCTGAATGCTAATCTCGCCAGCCCATGAGAGTGTCTCCAGCCAAGCATTTCTTGGTTGACTGACACCAAAGAGGCTGAGTCTCAAAGGTCAGTCTCTCACACCAAGGAGGTAAGAGTCTCACCCAAGTAAGGGTCCCTCTTCAGCCCGAGTCTCCAATGCAGAAAGCCGAATCTTCACCAGAATCCAAAGTCCAAACCAGGAAGCCGGAATCCAAAGCCACAAAAGATGCTGAGCGGTCCAAGAGCTCAATCTGCCGAGGAGTCTCAAGGTGGCAAAGAATCTCACTAGGACTCACACCCATGAGACAAAAGACCTCCAAAAGAACCCCAGGGTCCCAGAGGCTCCCACTTATAGGTAGTTTCCTCTACCCATCAGCTCTCCTCATCTCATCTCAGGAATCAATCACAGTCTCCCAATTTGCCTAGCACTGCCTGGGTGGTGGTGGGGACAGTGCTTGTGGTCTTTTAGGATATGAACTTCCCTTTCTAGTAAAAGGTTCTTACTAACTAAGTATTAATGACTAACTAAATGTGAAAGATGAGGCACTCCAGGCTCTTGATTGATTAGCTTAAAATAGACAAAGAGAGTTTAAATTCTCTTTCATACAATGAAAAGTGTATCACAGGTATATTTTTCTGGAGAAATGATTATTTACTGACATACCAATGCCACATTGCTCTACAAATCCAAATTTCTTCTCAATAACATAACAAGTATTTATCAGTTATTTATTGTATGCCAGATCCTGTGCTAGAGATCGGAGAAAGTAAGTCAAAAATTTAAGACTTTGGCCTCAAAAAACTTACATTCTCTGAGGGGAAACAACACACATGAATGCCAGAATCTGGGAGTTAGAAGGGACCGCTTTGGGTCACAAGCCTGAGAAGTTTGGTCATCCAAGTTTTCATTAAAACCTATTAGTTAGGGGGCAGTTAGGTGGCTCAGTGGATCCAAAGAAGGCCTGTAGATAAGAAGTCCTGGGTTCAAACCTGGCTTTAGACACTTCCTAACTGTGTGACCCTGGACAACTCATTTAACCCCTATTGCCTAACCCTTATCATTTTTCTGCCATGGAACCAATATGCAATATTGATTTTAAGATGAAAGGTAAGGGTTAAAAAAAACTACAAGTAAGGGGCAGTCCATTCCCTCTTAAGGCATTTTCCATAGTTGGCTGTTAGGAATTTTTTTTCTTACCTCAGGCTAGTTTTGCCTCTTTGCAACTTCTGCCCATAATTCTGCCCTTTAGAGGCGATCAAAACTGATTTAATCCCTCTTTCATATGACTCTATTTAAATACTTGAAGGAAGATATCCCATCCCCATTAGTCTTCTTTTCTCCAGGTTAAACATCTCTAGATCCTTGGGTTGGAAGATCCCAAAGTGTGCCAGCAATTTCTGTTAAGTATGCCCCAGTGCAATTGAGTGCCCACCTGTTACCTCAATGTTACAGAACTTACTCTTACAGTCACAAGCACATGTTTCAGTCTCCTGACTCTCCTCTGCTGGACCAGGATTCCTCGTGGCCAAGAATATTGTACCATGAACAAAAAAGAGTTTGAGAACTCATGTTCCCTAGAGATTATAACTAGGGCAGAGAGACTTTCTTCACCTTATTCCTAGGCACTATCTTTCTCTAGGGAGCCTCTTTCTCTCTCTCCTCTCTGTCTCTCTCTCTATCTCTCTCTCCTTTCTCTCTGTCTCTGTCTCTGTCTGTCTCTCTCTCCCCTCTCCCTTCCTTCGTCTTTCTCTTTCTCTCTCACTAACCATCCTCCATTAGAATAGGAATTCCTTGAGGACATGGAATACCCTTTTTTATGTTCGTTTTTCTAGCACTTAGCACAGGAAAACACTAAAATTCATATATACATTCATTCTTTCATTCTCTTATAAATCATTCTTTCTGGGGTAGGGACTAGGTTTGACTAGCACCATGGACTCTAAAAAGCTATAAATCTTCACTCAATAAGGGGTCAATGAATAGAGTTTTACACAGGGTACCTGACTGTTGCTTGACTAATTTAACATCATCATCATTATCTGTGCTTCAGTGTCCTCAGCTCCTAGGGCTATTGTGAGAGTAAAAGGAAATAACATTTGCAAAGCACATAGCACAGTAATGAGCACAGAGTAGATGCTATATAAATGTTAGCTATAATAGAGGATTTTTTAGACTTCTTAAACTTCTCCAGTTGGGTAGAATGGGAACATTTCTGATCTGAAAAGACTTCGGCTACGACTTGCTTGCTCCAGACTGTCCTTCCCTTTCCTTTCTTAAAAATGCAATATTGATGTAAAACCCAGTGGAATTGCACGCCGGCTAAGGGGGGTTAGAGGGTTTAGGGGAGAAGGTAAGAACATGAAATATGTAACCAGGGGAAAATATTCAAAATAAAAATTTAAAACAAAAAAAGAAAAAAAATTTAATATTGATGGATCTTAGATTGAGAGCTTTTACTGATGAAGAAACAGAGGAACAAAGAGATTGAGACTTTCCAAGGGTCATACAACTAGCAAACTGTCTGAAGCAGGATTTGAATTAAGGTCTTCACAACTTCTAGTCCAGAACTCTCTCTCCTTTCCTTCACCTATCCTTGCTCCTCCACTCTGTCAGAAAGTAAAACACATAAAATCGGCACTTCACTCCACATGGTTTGGCCTCTTTTTTTTTTTTCAAACATAGAAGGAACTTAATAAATCCTACCAAGTTAAATTAGAATTTGAATGATTGATTTGTCAATAGTGTGTATCGGTTCCAAAGCAGAAGAGGAGTAAGGGCTAGGCAATGGGGGTTAAGTGGATTGCCCAGGAAATGTCTGAAGCCAGATTTGAATCCAGGATCTCCCATCTCTAGGCCTGGCTCTCAATCCACCGAGCCACCCAGCTTCCTCCAGAATTTGGATGATTTAAAAAATTTATTACGAACTTTCTGATATAGTCCAAATATAATTCTTGTCAGTTTCATAGTAGTTTTGCCATAAGTTAGGTATCTATAATCTACATGTGAAGATTACAGTTTTCATTTATTTAAAAATAAAATGCGCTAAATTGTTTTATTAAAGAATCATATCTTCAATATAAAATAAACACACGGTTGCCCCAACTCTGCTTGAGTTATGGGAATGTAATAGGGGAACCAACCAATGAAGCCCCAGCCCTTCAAGCATGTGTAATATGCCCAGCCTGTTTCTAATCTGTATGCAGGCATGCACTGTATGGAGGCATGATAAGACTGTTTCCAGGCGTATGCCATGAAGGGGCCCTTCACAATTCTTGAAAGCACTCAACTGTTTTTTATAGGCTTATTATATAATAAAGAAAAGCCTTTTTAATTGGCTACTTAATGAAAGCTAAGTGTGCAAACAAATGATGGGGCAAACAAGAGATTTGATTAAACAATATTTTGATCTCTTCCCTGACGGTTTTCAAGGAGGAACTGCTGAAAGTCCCCAGGTAGGGGAAAAGAAAGCAGCTTCCTCTAGTTTGTTCCCCTATCCAGTCACCATGTGACCAGGAGTACATAGACAGATGACTATGACGATGATGATGATGATGCTAGCTAGGATTTCTATGGAGCCTAATATGTGCCAGCCATGCTTTGTGCTAATTGCTTTATAAATATAATCTCATTTGATCCTTTCAACAACCCTGGGAGATAGGTATCATTATTAATCTCATTTTACAGTTGAGGAAACTGAGACAAATAGAGATTAAGTGATTGGCCCAAGTTTACACAGCTGGTAATAGCTAAAGCTGTATTAGAATTGAGATCTCAATGACTGCAAGCCCAGCACTATCCACTATGTCACCTAGCTGCCTCTTATCTGATGGAGATAGATATACAGGGAGAGAGACAGAGACAGACAGACAGACAGAAAGACAGAGAGACCGACAGACAGACAGAGACAGAGATAGAAAGGCAGAGACAGAAAGACAGAGACAGAGAGACAGAGACACAGAGAGATGAATAGATACATAGATACATAGATAGATGTGTAGATACATACAGATAGGTAGATAGGTAGAGGTCAGAGGGTTGGTAAAGTTTTTATTAAGTTCTTACTAGGGATACAAATACAAACCAAAAAAACTCACAAAACAGAAAAAAAAACCCAGCAACTGTCATCAAAGAGCTTGTCTGTTTGGGGAAGATAATACATATGAGGGAGAAGGAAGGTGGGAGTGGGGGGTGGCCAAGTACTCTCTAAGCAATGGAGACAGGTGGAAAAGTCCAGAGAAATAGGAGCAAAACTGAAAAAAAAAAAGTGAGCTTGGATGGTCTCTGCATACTTTCTTTCTTTCTCTCTTTCTCTTTTTTCTTCCTTCCTTCCTTTCTTCCTTCCTTTCTTCCTTCCTTCAGTTTCCCCATATGTAAAATGAGCTGGAAAAGGAAATGGCAAACCAATCCAGTATCTTTGCCAAGAAAACCCTAAATAAAAGGCAACTAGGTGGTACTAGGATAGAGCTCCAGGCCAGGAATAGGGAAGACCTGGGTTCAAATTTAGCCTCAGACACTTCTTAAGCTGTGTGACCCTGGACAAGTCACTTAACCCCTTTTGCCTAGCCCTTGGCCTTCTTAGACTTGTTACTTAAAAAGTAAGAGTTTGAAAAAAAGAAGAAGAAAAAGAAAAGAAAAAAGAAAATCCCAACTGGAGTCAATATGAAGTCAGTTAGGACTGACTGAACAACAACAAAAAGCTGATTGATGTTAATTGACTAATTGAGATCAGAGAGCCTAAGGGTGGGAAGGAATCCTGAGCAGTAAGATTTGAAACTTCAGCCTCAGGGTTAAGGCCTACTAATCAGCTTTCCTCTGTAGACCCAAACACTAGTCCAGTGAGATTTGGGAAGGTGACACAGAGCCTATATGCTAATATCTTTTCCCTTTTTTTGGTTTATCATTAAAGAAATATCTGAAATTATGGTTTAAAAATAATTTTATTGATATTTATTTTCACATCACCCTTTGTATATGTCTCCTGTCCTCTCCCATATGCTCATCACATAGTGAAAAAAATTTTTTTTTAATTTTTAAAAAGGTGAAAGGTTATCTTAAAGGTTCTACAAAATTAACACACACATATGTATATATATATTTTTTTTTTTTCATGCGATATTCCATATCCATAGACCCCTGCTTCTGCCAAGAAGTGAGGGAAGATGGGCAGTGTCTCCTCGTAATTCTTCCTTAGGACCAAGTTTGGTCTTTATCATTTATTAAGATTAAGTTGCAATAGTTTTATAGTTGTTCAAAAAGAAAAGGAAAAGTAGAACCCCTCCAGAGGGGCTGGTGCTCTCTGGGACACATATTTTGGTCACATCACTGGAGGCAGATGTAATGCACAGTGTTCAATTTCTTTTGTTTTTGAGGAATTAGGGAGAAGTGGGTAGTGTGCAGGAGAGTACAAAAAGACTTGTTGGCCTCTCCTTTTCCCCCAACTAGGGATGCTGTGAAAATTCATCATTTCTCTGTGGACTGACATGTTGTTGGTGGTTTTTTCTTTTTTGGTTTCAGATAAAACTATTTTTTCACTACGAATTTTCCAGGATATTTGCTTTCACTTTCTGGCCCTGTCATTCAGTGGTATGTTTTACCGTAAATAATGTAGTAATCCTTCAGTCCATTATCTTTCTTTTGCCATTGATTTATACTTTGGGTTGTCTCCTAATGTTCATATTCCTTTGGATCTGTTCCCTGGACAAGCATAAAGGCTTGATTCACGGAGCATTCTGTTCTTTGTTCCCCCTTTTCTTGACAGAATGCCCCCTACATCTTCCTCAGAAACTTACTAGCTATGTACCCAGGCAAGCCACTGAACCTATCTTCCTCAGTTTCCTCATTTGTAAAATGAAAAAAAAATGGAACTAGATGACCTTTATTGTCAAGTCAGATCAACAAGCATTTATTCATCTATTCAAGGCACTGTTCTAAGCTCTAGAGCTACAGATACAGTCAGAAGAACCATCCTTGCCTTCTGGCAGTTTGCATTCTTTTTATTTTTTAAACCCTTACCTTATGTCTTAGAATCAATAGTGTGTATTGGTTTTAAGGCAGAAGAGCAGTAAGAACTAGGCAAAGGGGGTTAAGTGACTTATCCAGGGTCACACAGCTAGGAAGTGTCTGAGGCTACATTTGAACCCAGGACTCCCCATATCTAAGCTTGGCTTTCAATCCATAGAGCCACTTAGCTGCCCCCTAAGAGTTTACATTCTAATGGAGGCAAAAAAAAAACACATAAGAGGAAGGCTAAAAGGGAATAACAAGGAGAGGAAGGTAAAGATAGGCTGGGAGGAGAGGAAGGAATGCAGCCTGGAAAGGAAAGAAGACATAGCTGATCTAGGCACCTTCCCTAGAAGAGAGGGTCTGGGAGGGATCAGTCAATCAGAGGGAGGGACCACATGGTAAGAAGTTGCTTCCAGTGGGTGAAGTCCAAAGTGAGAATGAAACTTCCAAAGTGAAGAGGTCCCTTCCAGCTCTAAACTTATGACTGTATGTTATTGCATACCCCAAACTTCTCCCCTCCCAGGTGTAATTTCTGGGTTTTTGCAGTGCTGGTCCTCCCTTATATTGTTGTTAACTAGTCATTTTTGGTCATGTTTGACTCTTTGTGGCCCAATTTGGGGTTTTCTTGGTAATTGATACTGAAGTGGTTTGCCATTTCTTCCTCCAGCTCATTTTGCAGAGAAGGGAACGGAAGCAAACAGGGCTAAGTGACTTGCCCAGGGCTACAGAGCTAGCAAGTGTCTGAGGTCAAATTTGAACTCAGGATGAGTCTTCCTGATTCCAGGACTGGTGATGTATACTCTTAGTTACCTGGGGCACTTTCTTTAAAGTCTGTGAATATTCTCTCAAAGATATGGGCTGCCTGGCATCTACTGAGCAATTGTGGTTGTAACAGATGGAAGAATCTTTTGTAGATTGAATTTTCGTAGCCTAGAAGTACAGTGTAATGTGTGCTAAACACAGAGCCAGGAAACCCTGAATTCAGATCTTGCCTTTTCACTTACTATGTGATCCTGGATAGATTCCTGAGTCTCAGTTTCCATATCTGTACAATAAATATATTTCTAGCATACCAATGTAACAGGGTTTGGTCTTGAGCATTTGTCATGTAACTGGGCATGCACACTGGCCTCTGCCCCACTGATCCTCATAATATGGAAGGATTGTATTGCCAAGAACTGTCCACTGTGCCAAGAAGAATCAAAGCTTTCACTCCATCTTCCTCTTTTGAGTATATTAGTTGGTAGTTAGAGAATCTTCTCTCAGACTCCCAAAAAGAAAGAGAGAGATTTCTCTCCTCTTTCTTTCCCAAGCAGAAATGGTGGTTACAACTCAAGCATATGAAAAAAAAAATCTATGTTTGCTTAATGGAGCCTGAGACTACACCTCAAATCCCTGCCTCTTCCTTCTGTTTGTTTGTTTTGGATAATGCATGTTTTATTTTTAAATAGATTAGAAATATTTAAATAGATTTCACATATGTAATAGTATAAAACATTTTCCCATGTTAGTCATTCTTTGGAAGACAACTTGAACAAAAAAAGAAAAATGAAAAAATAAAATGAAATATATTATGTCTTGGTCTGTATTCAGATTCCTTCAGTTCTTTCTCTGGAAATAGAAGACATTTCTTCATCACAAGTTCTTGAGGATTGTCTTGGATCACTGTATTGGAAAGAATAATTGTCATTCATGAACGATCCTCATATAATATTGCTGTTACTGTATACAATATTCTTTCTCTTTTTTATTACAAAATTCTTTGGTTCTGCTCACTTCACTTACACCAATTCATATAGGTATTTCCAGGTTTTTCTGAAACCATTGTTCTCATCATTTCTTATAGCATTGTGGTGTTCCATTACAGTCATATACCATAACTTGTTCAGCCATTCCTCAATTGATGGAGACCCCACCCCCAATTTCTAATTCTTTGCTAACACAAAAAGAGCTGCTACAAATATTTTTGTACAAACAGGTCCTTTTCTCTGTGTAAAAAAATCTCTTTGAGATGCAGACCTAGTGGTAGTAATGCTAGATCAAAGGATATATACACAGTCAAAAACAATTTTTTAACATTCATTTTTAAGAATTTTGAGTTCTAAATTCTCTCTCTCCTTCCTACCCATCTTGCCTTTCTCAATCCCTCCCACCTCTTCCCCTCCCTGAGATGGTAAGCAATCTGATATAGATTTACATGTGTAATCATGTAAAACATTTTTGTATTAGTCATATTGTGGAAGAGATATCAAATAAACAAAAAAAGAAAAAAGTGTGAAGCGTACTATGTTTTTGTCTGCAATCAGATTCCATCCATTCTTTCTGCGGAGTCAGATGTCATTTTTCATCATGAGTCTCTGGAATTGTCTTGGATCACTTGAGCACTGCTGAGAATAACTGGGTCATTCACAGTTCATAAAATATTGCTGTTGCTATGTACAATGTTCTGGCTCTGCTCACTTCACTTTGCATCAGTTCAAGTAGGACTTTCCAGATTTTTTGGAAACCATCCTTCTCATCATTTCTTATACTATTCCATCACAATCATGCATCACAACCTGTTCAGTCATTTCCCATTGATGGGCAATCTCTCAATTTCCAGTTCTTTACTGCATGCTTTATCTTTTTTTTCAGATTACACATAGATACTGATTTAAGAATCATTTTCTGACATTTTGCAATCCATGTCCTTTCCCTTCCTTCCACTTCTTCTTCCCCAATAGTTGGGTCATTCGAAGTTGATTGTCATATATTATTGCTATTACTGTGTATAACATTCTCTTGGTTCTGCATCCCTTCTGTTTTGTTTTTCTTTCCTTGAGTGCAGTTAACCCAATAGAAACTTCAAGAAGATAGACATTTCCAACCCTGATGATAATTTTCTAAGACATCAGAAAGTCTTTAACTGATGTCAACTATACCTATCAACTGATGTCAACAGAGGTCCTTCTATACTCATGCTACTGTACCACTATTCTTCTTGGAGAAAAAGATGACTGCCACCAAAAGATGAAGCAATTGAAGAGATGAAAAAAAATAAAGCCCAAGCCATATCCTGAGTGTCCTAAAGATGTGAGCTTATAAATTGCTTAGACAGTAGAGATCCAAGGTGAAGGTGAAACATATGTTCAGGAGTCTTCCAAAGCTGTCTATACTCTCCATAAGAGTATAATAAATGTAAGAAATTATTTTATATTTTAAGCATTTGTTAATATGTATTTTAAAGTTTTTTGATGTTTTAAATATTTTTTTTCTGATGAAAGAAATAAACAACCACTGTAAAACTGATGCTTAGTTCAGATATTGAAAGCTTTTCTAGAAAGAGCCTCATTGATCTCTTTTGGGGAAATCCTAGACATGACCACACCTTAGTTTGCTTCACAAATTTTCCCTAGAACTCTGTCCTGGGGACATAATGAGTCAGAGAGTGAAAGAAATGTCTAACTCTTTTCTTTGAGGTCATGAAATCTCCAAAATCAGTCCATACTCCACTTGAGTACAAATCTAAAGGGTCTTTTCTGGGAAGGCTCTCCATACTCCCATCCCTCATCTCACTTGTACAGAATGAATGTAATAATATATGTAAAGCACTGCATGTCACATAAGCATGCATGTGAGTTGGAAGGAACCCCAGAGACCATCTAGTCCAAACTGCTCATTTTGCCAATGAGTAAAGTAAGGTTCAGAGAGTAACTTGCCCAAGGTCTCATAGATAATAAGTGGAAGAAATGAGATTCTAATTCAAGTCTCATAAATTTACGTTCATTGGGGAGATTAGAAGGGTGCCTAATTTGTTTCTTTCTTTCTTTTATTAAAACCCTTACCTTCTGTCTTGGAGTCAATACTGTGTATTGTCTCCAAGTCAGAAGAGTGGTAAGGGCTAGGCGATGGAAGTTGAGTGACTTGCCCAGGGTCACACAGCTGGGAAGTGTCTGAGGCCAGATTTGAACCTAGGACCTCCCATCTCTAGGCCTGGTTCTCAATCCACTGAGCTACCCAGCTGCCCCCAGGGTGCCTAATTTCTAATGAAATTTTATAATAATAATCTTAAATAAAAGTAGCAATTAAATATTCTACAAAGAAAATTGAGAAAAGCAGCAGGATTCTATATCTCCTAACCTATGAGCAACACTGACCATCCTAAAAGACTAGGTATATCCCATCTAGACTAGTGATATCTTTGCAGACAGGTTAAATCAGGTTGATACCAAGATTATCCATTATAAACAAAATAGTCCTGGCCCTTATGGAGCCTGCATTCTAAAAGAAGGAGACAACACTTAAAGGAGAGCTAGAAAAGAGGAGGGATTGGTCCACACTCAGAAAGCATGGTGTGGAGACGGCCAATAAGTACATGAAATACCCGTTTGAAACAAGATAAGGCATAAAGCATCAGAATCTTGCTTCCCAGGGGACAGCCTCCAATGTAAATAAGCTTCAGGAGGAGAATTTAAAGCCAATTCCTGTAACTCTAGAGTTCCTGTTCTTTCCACTGCACCAGATCTCTATTTTGTTCTTGGTGATGCACTCCAAGAAATATCAGGAACATTCAGCTGCAGTTAAGAGTGATTTGATAGGAAATTTGTATTAAAAAGTAGTTCTTTTATTTAAAGCATCCATCAAATAGGAATTGCTATACATCAGACATTATTAAGTGCTGGGAATACCAAGAAAGGTCTTTGTCTTGTTTTAAATAGTCCTGCCCTCAAGAAATTGCATTCTAATGGAAGAACTTGCGTGTAAATGAGAAAAATGAGATAATATCTGTAAAAGGTTTAATACAGTGCTTGTCACATGATAAGCTTAAATAAATAAATACTTTTCCTTTAAATTAATAGGTACATATAAAATACACTCAGAGTAGATAAAATGCATCCTTGGAAGGAAGGAACTATTTGCTGGGGGTAGGGTTGGGATCAAGATGGGAGAGGCAGAGAGGAGCCTTCTGGTGACTTTTGAGCTGAGTCTTGAAGGAAGTCTATGAGGTAGTGGTAGAGATGAGGAAAAAGAGTATTCCACATATGATGGATAACCAGGCTTGGGGCCAGGAATTCTTGGAATTCTGGGCATAAGGAATAAGGTGTGTGTGTGTGTGTGTGTGTGTGTGTGTGTGTGTGTGTGTGTGTGTCTGTAAAGGGTATGTGAAATATCCTTTATTGAGGCCAAACCATTTCTTCTTTAACTCAAATTTAGATGGGCAAATCTTGGAATCAAAGTTTTCTGTGATTAGTTCTAGGTAAATTTTCTTTTGCTTAAGCTTGGTGGTGCTATGAATAAGAGTGTCAAGCCTGGGCACAAGTCAGGGGGACTCCTTTTCCTGAATTCAAATCTGACCTCAGACATTTATTAGTTCTGTGACCCTGGACAAGTCACTTAACCCCATTTGCCTCAGTTTCCTCAGCTGTAAAATGAGCTGGAGAAGTAACAAATCACCCCAAGTATCTTTGCCAAGAAAACCCCATATGGGATCATGAACAGTTAGACAGGACTGAACAACAAATTTTCTTTGTCATTTTTATTTTATTGATCTAACTTGTGACAGGTAGGTTCTGTGGGTATGTAAATACAAAGATCCCTTTTCCCACAAGTTGCCCAATCTCCCATCTGTCCCTAAAAGAGAACTTGAGGTTCTTTGCCATCAAAGAAAAGAGAGATAGAGTATGTACCTTTGGGTCCAATGACCACATGACTCATTGACATGTCAAATTCTTGATTTCTTTCTCTTTTTTGTTTCTATGAGTTATGTTTCTCACTTGGTTGTCCTGTTTGATGCCACTCTCTGTCAGAAAGTGAGGTGAGAGGCTCTTGATGTGAAAGCAGATGGATAATTAAATGATACCTTTTACCAGCTTGTGCTCTATCTTGTGTCACACAAACAATAGCTAATGAAATTTCCTGACATCAGAGTTACGCTTCTCATGGGGAGGAGTGATGCTCATATGCCCATCACATGGATGGCTGAGCAAACTGGGAGATAAGACAGAAAGAGATCATAGGGCAGGGAGCTGCCCAAAGCCAGACAGCAAGTCTGGGAGAGAAGTCTAACATCTAGTTTTCCCCTAACCTTGGTTTTTCCCTCTGCTATAGGTCACTTAATTGGTTTGCTTGTTTGTGCAGACCAGTAGAATATAAATTGCTTGAGGGCAATCAGTCAGAAAATAAGAATTTATTAAGCACTTAATATGTGCTGGGCTAAGTGCTAGAGATGGCAACTACTCTTGAGGAGCTTACATTCTAAGGGAAGAGACAGGCCTACTGAAGACAGTAGGTGCTTAATAATTCTTTATTGAGTTATCTTCCTTTACCCATCTGAGTTAAAGGCTGAAAAGGAGGGAGGGAAGGGAATAGGTATTTATAGTCTCTGTGCCAGACATTGTGCTAAATACTTTAATATTATTATTAACATATCACAAATATAAATTAATTATTCAGACTAATAAATCATTTATGCATACATTTTGATTTTATTATTTTAAATCATTTTATATTTTAAAAATATATTTACATAGCATATAATATATAATTTTATTTAAAATATATTTCCTATACTGTTTAATATGTCATATAATGCATTGTTTTATAAATTTGTTATGTGTTTATAGTAATATTTCTAATATGTATTTCTAGAATTTAATTACATTGTGATTTAACCACAAATTTAATGAATAATCTTAATTAAATATTGATATATTGATATGAAATATTGATGTATTAACTAATTTGATCCTCACAATAATCCTGAATATTAGGATGAAGTAGCTGTTATTACTTTCCAGCTAAGGAAACAGATGTTAAATGACTTGCCCAGTGACTTTAAACTTAGATTTTTCTAAGTCCAGGCATAGAACTCTATCCACTATGTCACCAGCTATCTCTGCTGAAAAGATGGTTCAATATACCACTAAATTCAGAATAAGAGGCTCTAAGTCTGAATCTTGACTCAGCCATTTACTACCTGTATGACATTGGGCAAGTGACTTACCTCTCTTTGTCTTAATTAATTTCCTTACAAAATGAGTGGATTAGACTAGATCACTTCTATGGTTCCTTCCAGCTCTATATCTAAGATATTAACTATCAGGTACAAGGTGAGAACCTTAATAATCACTTTAAAAAACCCTTACCTTTCATCTTAGAATCAATTCTTTGTATTGGTTCTAAGGCAGAAGAGTGGTTAAGGGCTAGGCAATGGTGATCGAGTGACTAGCCCAAGGTCCCACAGCTAGGTAGTGTCTGAGCTCAGACAGAACTCAGAATTGAACCCAGAACTTACCATCCCTAGACCAGGATCTCAATCCACTGAGGCCTCTAGTTACCTAGATATTCATTTACCAAATATGGATAGATAGATAGATAGATAGATAGATAGATAGATGTAATGACTTCTTGTCACAGAACCCAGAATACTAGTTCTGCAAATTTAATCACAGAAACAAACTTCTAGTCAACTTCTAGCCAGTAATTCTAAAATAATGTGTTTTCAATCAAAAGCCCAGTTAACAACCAGAGTGTGGGCAAAAACTAAGGATCCTTGTTCCTAATACTCTAAATTCCCTTCTGATTTTAGATCTTTAAGCACATCAGAATCCTTATAACTTCATTATTTCAGTTGAAGGTAAATTTCCTTTGTCCTTACAAATCTTAAGTCCTAACTATCCGAGCAAAGTGATAGGATGGAGCAGTGATGGTGAGCCTTTTAGAGACCATATGCTGTGCACCATGGCCCTTCCCTCACCAAGTGCTGGGCATATCCTGCCCCACCCCCCTTATCCCACACAGGGGAGGGAGGAAGCATTCCCATTGGGCTGCTAAGGTGGAGGGGTAGGTGAAGTGAGAAATGCCCTCAGAGAGTGTATAGAGGGGGAGAAGAGGGGAAGGGAAGTAGCCTGAGTGCTCCACTCCCCTCCAGCTCTGACTCCTGTGAGCTGCCCCTGTTATCCCTATGCACTCCCATTGGCTGCTGGGCAGAGGGGTGGGGGATGTGAAAAAATGCCATCAGGCACCATGGAGAGCTCTGCCCAAGTCCCTCTGCCTTTCTAATAATGAACTCTGGGGGCAGAGGGTGACTACATGCCTACAGAGTGCTCTGTGTGCCATCTTTGGCACTCACACAATAAGTTTGCCATCACTGAGATAGAATGTCAGAGTATGAAGTTACTTAGAGTGTCATCTATACAATGTCTTCATTTTACAGATGAGGGTACTGAGGCTCAAAAGAGTTAAAGCAACTCACTTCAAGGCACATAGACAGTAAGTGACAGAATTAGGATATGAACCTAGGGCCGCTGATTCTAAAATCCAAAATCTTATTGCACTGGATCATACCCTCTTAAACCCTAAATAGGATCCCTGAGTTAGATTACTGACTTTATCCTCAGATTTTCTTTAAATGACTTTTGTTTTGTTTTGTTTTTTAAATATTTATTGTCTTTTTACAATTGTCTTTTTGGGTGGACATGTGTATTACTTTGAAAAATGTTTGTAATTCTTCTTTGGGAATGGCCTCTAATACCTGCAAAAAATTTTTTCTTATCTGGGATATTTATGAATGTGCATATAATCTATGTGTGTATATATACATATATATATGAAATGTTTACATAAACATATATGTGTGTGGATATGGATATATGTGGACATATATTTATACATGTATATGCCCCAGAAGACATATGTATATGTATATATTATGAATTTGTGTATATATGCATATGCATCAGAAGATATATTTGGGTACATACATATTTTGTATCTGTACATATATACATGTATGTATACCAGAAAATACATAGGCATACTTATCATATTTGTATATGTATAAACATGTGAATACCCCAGAAGGTAAAAAAGATGTGAATGCATAATCAACATAATTTTTTGCAGGTGTGAAAGGCCATTCTCAAAGAGGAATTCCAAATATTTTTAGTGGAATAAGTATGTGCCTACCCAAGATGACTTGTAAGGAAGACAATAATCACCTGGGTGTATAAATTCTATAATGCTTTTTGTGTTGTTTTCTCTCTGTGTGTGTGTGTGTGTGTGTGTGTGTGTGTGTGTGTGTGTGTGTGTGTTTAAGCAGTGCATTATTTCATGGTCACACTTAGTCCACTCCCCCAGGTTCCTAACCTTGATTTATAATCAACTTCTCATTCTCTCGCATGGCACATATTCATTCAAATGCCAAAATTTGCCATTTCTACTTTCCCAGCATCAAATGCCTCTGACTTCTCTCCACTCTCTTGGCTATCATCTTAGTTCAGACCCTCATCAGCTCATGCCTGATGTATTAGAATACCATCTATCATATTGGAAAGTATTCAAGTCAAAATTGGTACCCCTATTTCAAATCTGTTACCATCCAAACCTAGGCTACAGACTACTGGCAAAATAATTTTGCTTAAGCACAGAACTGACCATATGAATCTCTTACTCAATCAACTCTAGTGGCTCCCTATTGTGTCTAGGATGAAATAGAACCTTTTCTGTTAAGCTTTCAAAACCTTTTACAACCTTGTCTCCAACCTATCTTTCTAGGCTCATTGAATGACACTCCTGCCTCCCACCCCTCCACAAGTGAGCCAGTCTAACCTCTCTTTTTCTCACACACAATATTCTATCCTCCATCTCTGTGTCATCACACTAGCTATCTCACATTCTAAGAACGTGATCCTGCCTAACCTTCCCCACTAGATGAAGTTCAAACATCACCTTCTACACTTAGCACTTCCTGTCCTCCCTAACTGCTCATGTGTCTCCCAACTGCCTTGTTTTTATGGATAATTCATCCCATTCTTCCTGTATATACTTATACATTTAGCTCTTGGTTTGTCCTGTTGTTTTTTCAGTCATGCTCCATTCTTTGTGACCGCATTTGGGGTTTTCTTGGCAAAGATATTGGAGTGGTTTGCCATTTCCTCCTCCAACTCATTTTGCAGATGAGGAAACTGAGGCAAACAAGATTAAGTGACTTCCTCAGGGTCACACAGACAGTGTCTGAGATAGATTTGAACTCATGAAAATGAGTCTTCCTGATTCCAAGCCCAGTGTTCTATCCACAGGAACACTTAGCTGTCCTTAGCTATTGGTAGCGTTTATTTTATCCTTTCTATTTGTATTGCACCACCCTCCCCTCCCCACATATAACACCTAGCACTTAATAAATTCTTGGTGACTGATTGAAAAAAGCAAAACAAAAATTTGATCACATGATACTATATAATAATAAATAAAATTATATGATTACATTACTATATTGGATTGAGGTACTTACAATTTAGTAGATACTGTGGAGCATGTAGAAAAATTATTTATTTTTCTATTCAATTTGACAAAAATCTGTGAAGCAGGTATGTATTCGAGGCCTTGAGAACCTAGCATACAAATACAAAAAGTGAAATGGTCCCTGTCTTCTTGGAGATATTCTCATCCTTCTTGACTTCTCTATAGGCTAAAATCTGACCCATGCTTTGTCTTCCTTGGACATCCAATAGGTAGGAGACTCACCTGCCACCTCCAGCAACCATGTTGTTACTGCATGGAGCTTGTCTAAGTAACCCTAAAATTGGACCTGAAGGCCATTGTTGCCTCTTCAGCTTTGTATTTCCCTAAGCCCAGGGGACCAAATAGCAGTTCTGAGGAGTGGACATTTTCAGTCTTGGAGACTACTTTGTGAGTTTGAGAATTCTCATGTCAGTACTGATTACCAAGCAGAACAGAGTTAACCAGGAGAAAAAACTAGGAAGATGTTTCATGTGAAGAGAGTGAAAAAATCCAAGCCAGGCCTTGACTGGCTAGGAGATCTAGACTTATACAAGCAATATAGGCCAGAGGCAAAACTGAAATATCTGCCTAGCAGTAGTACTAATTGCCTTTACCCTTTAGGAAAATTATAATAACAGCAATGGACTGTTTTGGGGAGCTGTAAGTATGTTAAAATGTGTTCATAAATTTCTTGGATTTTAAACCATTCTTTCATGGTAGAGAAAAATCAATAATTTGGGGCATATAGGTAGCACAGTACATGGAGTCCCAGGTGTGGAGATAGGAGGACCTGAGTTCAAATATGGCCTCAGATTCTTCCTAGTTGTGCGACCCTAGTCAAACCACTTAACTCCCATTATCTAGGCCTTACCACTTTTCTCCTTTAGAATGGATATTTAGAAGGTAAGGAGAAAGGAAAGAAGGAAGGAAGGCAGGAAGGAATGAAGAGAGAGAGAGAGAGAGGAAGGAAGGAAGGAAGGAAGGAAGGAAGGAAGGAAGGAAGGAAGGAAGGAAGGAAGGAAGGAAGGAAGGAAGGAAGGAAGGAAGGAAGAAAAAAGGAAAAAAAGAGAAAGAAAATAATTGTCCTATACCTGATAACAACTTTGTACATTGAGTAACTTTTCTAGAATGGACCTAATTAATCATTCTTTGGGAAGCCCTAGATGTGAATTTTTCTCCAGAATGCTAGTATGGAGATAATAAGTCAGAGAGATGAAGTGGGGGAAAACCTGAGTCCTCTTTTGGGGTCACTGCAACTGCCAGAATTAAGTATCATTATGTGAGCCTACAGGAGGGATTTTCCACTTTTTCTATCCACCTTGGCTGTCATAAATTGCATATTATGACTTTGATTTGGAAACTGACCCCTAATTAGATGTGAAAATAAGATTTTATTATGACATTTTGACTTCAATTATCCACAAGACAATAACCCACCCTAAGTCTAACTGCCGATTTAGGTTGTGGTATGTTTGTTTAAAAGTCAGTTTTAGTATTTCTTACCCTTGCCTCATAAAGATATCTCTAGGGTATTACTTGTCTTTGTACATTAAGCAGCCAGGAATTCAACTAGAGGAATAGAGAGAGCGGGGCTGACAGTTTTCCAACTAGCCCAGCAGCTTTCAACACAGGAGGGTTTGTGGGGGTGAGTGCCTAAGTGGGCACAGACAGTTCCCCTCTGGCCTTCCCACAATATCTAGAGCACAGCTAGAGATCTGAGAATTAAAGGAAGAAGCATCTGCTGCACAGTCCTCCTAGAGGTCCAAACAGTGTTTATGATTATCTGTCTTCATATCTATCAGGTATTTAAATGGCACCTGTCTGCTACCCTAGAGACTTGTAGGAAGAGATGCTCTAACACCAAAGCAAAAATGAAGATGAAACAGCTTCCTCTACAGTTCATTCTGTCTGTCTTCATTGCAGGAAGAGATGCTCTAACACCAAAGCAAAAATGAAGATGAAACAGCTTCCTCTACAGTTCATTCTGTCTGTCTTCATTGC
>NC_058133.1:281942092-281994962 GCF_016433145.1 Gracilinanus agilis
AAGGAAGGAAGGAAGGAAGGAAGGAAGGAAGGAAGGAAGGAAGGAAGGAAGGAAGGAAGGAAGGAAAATGGATACATTTGGTCAATTTTTACAATGTGCCAGGTACTTTACACTGAGGAAACAAATACAAACAAAAAAGAAGATCTTCAAGGAGTTTAAATTCTAATGGAAAGAGACAATACACAAAAAGGAGTTGAAAGGGGCTAGAGGGAAGGGAGTGCAGAGAAGAGCTACCAAGTCAATGGCTTCAATAGCTGACTTTCAATTTTTCTCTCCTCCACAATTCCTGCTCCCATACCAGGGGACTTCAACATATATATCAATTCTCTCTCAAACATTCTAACTACTCAATTCTTCAATCTACTCTCTTTCCATGAACTACTCTGCCACTCCACCTCAATCACACATAAAGATACCTTTGATCTTGCCATCACCCATAATTGTACCACTTCTTTGTTCAAAAAATGTGAAACGTTCTTATCTAACCATAAATTGGCTCTTCACCTCTCCCTCTGCCTTCCCTTACATAATCCCATTCTGCATCCTCACTGTGACATCCAGTTCCTTGACCTCTCAATTCTCTCCTAGATTAATCTCTCTTGAACTAGCTACTCTTTCCTCTCCTCTCCATCTTGACTTATTGATGAATCAATTCAACTTAATGCTGTCCTTGTCTTTTGAATCCCCAGCTTCTTTATCATATCACCAATTACACTCAGACACACTTCATTATTCACTCACTCCTACCATTTGTCCCCTTTGTGTCTACATGCATATGCGTTTCTGAATGAAGGAATAGAAAATCACACAATTGTTCTGACTGGGTCCTGTCCAAATTTATATTATACAACCTCAACTGGATCCTCATTGCTGCAAGGCAACCTACTATGCCTCTCTTTTGTTGTCATTCGATCATTTTTCAGTCATGTTCAACTCTTTGCCACCCTTTTGGGGGTTTCTTGGCAAATAAAGTGGAGTAGTTTTCCATTTACTCCTCCAGCTCACTTTTTAAAACCCTTACCTTCTGTCTTACTATCAATACTATATATTAGCTCCAAGGCCGAAGAGTAGGCAATTGGAATTATGTGACCTGCCCAGAGTCACTCAGTAAGGAAGTATCTAAGGCCAGACTTGACCCCAGGACTTCCCATCTCTAGACCTGGCTCTCTATCTAGAAAGCTACCTCACTGCCTGTCTCCATCTCATTTTACTGTTAGGAACTGAAACAAAGACAAATTACTTAGCCAGGGTTTCACAGCCAGTAAATGGCTGAGGCTGGATTTGAATTCATGAAGATGAATCTTTCTGATTCCAAGTCCAGTACTATATCTACTGTACCACCTAACTGCCCTTATCAATTGACTATCCCACTCTCCACAGCAGCTATTCTAAACCTTTTTTTCTCTCAGTCTTCCTATGTTTTCCCCACCTCCAACTCTTCAGCTGAGAACCTTGCCTTGTATTTTAACAGGGAAAAATGAAGCCATTTGCTTTGAGTTCCCTCTTTTTCCCTCTTCCTCATTTTTCACCCAAGTGTCTTCTGCCACTTTCTCCTCTTTTCACATTTTTCACTTCATCTGTTTCATATGATGAAGTGGCTTTGCTCCTTACCAAGGCTAACTCTTTTATTTATTCAATGAATCCCATTCCATCCCATCTCCTCCAGTAGATTGTTCCCTCTGTCATCCCCTCTCTTTCATTTATCTTAAATCTATCCCTACTAGCTCATTTCCTACTACCTATAAACAGGTGCCCATGTCTCCCCCAACCTGAAAAAACCCTCACTTGATCCTTCCATCTATTATCCTATACCTATATTGATAAATTCCTCAAAAAGCTATCTACAATAGATGCCTCTTCTTTGTCCCCTCTTGCTCTCTTCTTAAGCCCTTAATACTCTTGCTTCCAATTCTATCATTCACCAAAAAGGGTCTCTTAAAAGTCTCTCTGATTATTTCTTGTCAAATCCAAAGACTTTTTCCCAATCCTTATTCTCCCTAACCTCTCTGCAACCTTTGACATCATTGGTCACACTCTCTCCTATCCTATCTAATTCCTTCTCTGTCTCCTTTGTGGCCCTCTAACCATAGATGTCCCTCAAAGCTCTGTCCTGGGCCCTCTTTCTCTTCTCTCTTTCTACTATTTAACTTAGTGTTCTTATCAGGTCCCATGGATTTGATTATCATGTCCATGTGAATTATTCTCAAATCTACCTATCCTGCCCCAAACTCTGTGTTGACCTCCAGCCTTGCATCTTCAATTGCTTTTCAGACATTGCAAACTGGATGTATAGTAGACACTGGACTTCTAAACTGATTGTGTCCAAAACAGAACTCATGTTTCCCCCTAAATGACATATCTGTTTTCCCTGTAACTATAGAGGACAATGTTACCACCATCCCCAGTCCTTCAGGCTCACAACCTAGGAGTCATCCTATATTCCTCATGCTCAGTCACCACATCCAAACTGTTTCTAAGATCAGCTTTTTTATTTTACATTTGCAACATTTCTCAAATATATCCTCTTCTCTCCTCTGACCCTGCCAATACTTTAGTGCAGGCCCTCATCACCTCATGTTTAAATTATAGCAATAGCTTGCTTGTGGGTCTTCTTTCTTCAGTTATTTCTCCACTCCAACCCATTCTTCATTTAGCCCAGTGATTCCCAAAGTGGGCGCCACCTCCCCCTCATGGGTGCTACAGCGATCCAGGAGGGCGGTGATGGCCACAGGTGCATTTATCTTTCCTATTAATTGCTATTAAAATTTTTAAAAAATTAATTTCCAGGGAGCTAAGTAATATTTTTTCTGGAAAGGGGGCAGTAGGCCAAAAAAGTTTTGGAACCACTGATTTAGCCACTAACATGATTTTCCTTAAACATAAGTCCAAACATATCACCCCATTTCCACTCAAAAAACTCCAGAGATCTCTTATTGCCTCATGGAACAAATACAGAATACTTTGTTTGATATTCAAAGTCCTTCTTAACCTCATTTCCTCCTACTTTCCAATCTTCTCATATCTTACTTACCAATAGGTACTCTGATTTAGTGACACTGGCGTCCTGGCTGTCCCACAAACAAGGCACTGCATCTCTTTGGCTCTAGATGTTTTCTCTGGCTATCTCCCATATCTAGAATACTTTCCTTCCTCCATTCCACCTGATGACCTTCCTGGCTTCCTTTAAGTCCCAACTAAAATCCCACTATCTACAGGAAGGTTTCTGATCCCTCTTAATTTCAGTGCTTTCCCTTTTTAAATTATTTCCTAATCTATATGAGATTTCTTGCCATCTCAAGGAGGAAGGTAGGAATTTGAGGAGCAAGGGAGAGAATATGAGCCTTATCTTCTTTGAAAGATATTTGAGGGGAGAGCTAGGTGGCCCAGTGGATTGAGAGCCAGACCTAGAATAGGAGATCTTAAGTTAAAATTTGGCCTCAGACACTTTCTAACTGTGTGACCCTTACCACTCTTCTGCCTTGGTATCAATACACAGCACTGATTCTAAGATGGAAGGTAAGGGTATTTTTTAGTGTTGAAAACTTTTTACATGCATTTGGGGGGGTGGGGGAGGAATTAAATTAAATTATTTCCTATTTTGTATATAGTGTGCTGTGGTTCATTTGGCCAAAGATGGAGAGGGATGCTATGGCATTAAAGAGGCACAAAGCATTATGTGATTCTCTGAGGAGATGGGGAAAGCACTGACAGTTGAGTTGTTCTTTAAAGGATACTCTTTATAGCAATCTAAGGCTTTGTTCAAGAATGTGCCATTTTTGTACATTAGCAAGATTATTCTGAAGGTAATAGAGAAGTTTGATGTATTGTATTTGGTTGGCTGTGATGGTTCCTACAAGGAGTTACTCACTTGTGTAATATTACAACTACTATTAAACTTAATATATGCTTTTTTAAAAATCTGTTTATAATATTCACGATTTAATATAGAATCTTTATTTTTTCCTTTCATGTTAGGAAACATTTGTATTTAATTATATTTTTCTGTTTTATTATGATAATAAAAATAATTTTTTAAATTTAAATATTAATCTGCTCTGATCTGCAGCAAAGTAAAATTATTATATTCATACTTGTGGGAGAGAACAGAGGGAGTCACCCATGAGAAAAGGTGAAATTATTATCAACTGGTGACTGAAAGAGTTCATGTCAGAAAAGTAAGGTAGAAGGGAGAGTTATCAAGTCATGGAAAGTCTACTCTAAGGGGAACTGGACATCTCCTTCACAGCCTAGCATAGGTGAGCAAGAAGAGTTAATACAGGGATGTGCTAGTAAATGCTTAACATTTGGGTCTCCAAAAAAGTGCATGATACACCTTTAACTTTAAAATACATTATTAACATGTTCTTCACTTTCTTAGGTCTAGACCAGTGATGGGCAAACTACGGCCCAGATGCTGCCCCCTGAAATGTTCTATCTGGCTGCATGACATTATTCCTAATCTGAGGAATACAGTGAGTAGGATACAATATAATGAAACTTCAAAAGAGTTGCCTTAGAAACAGACTGATAGATGAGTATTTCCTTTCCCTTGGTCCCCTCTTTAAAAAGTTTGCCCATCACTGGTCTAGACAACAACAAATTAACAAAAAACAAAACAAAATAAATCAAGCACTCAATTATAGCATTTGCTGATTTCCATGCTTACACCAAAATTTTAGCTATCAGCTCCATAAGCCAGTTTTAGCTGACTCTATTTTACCTGTTCACATATACATGGGTAAATGTTCTGTGGGGCAGCTGGGTAGCTCAGTGGATTGAGAGTCAGGCCTAGAGTCGGGAAGTCCTGGGTTCAAATCTGGCCTCAGACACTTACCAGCTATGTGACCCTGGGCAAGTCACTTGACCCCCATTGCCTACCCTTGCCACTCTTCTGTCTAGGAGCCAATACACAGAAGTTAAGGGTTTAAAAAAATTTTTTTTAAAAAGTAAATGTTCTGAAATGTTCTTATTTTTGACAGTGTCTTAAGGGGTTCATTTAACCTGAGAAAATGAGAAGGCAGAAGCTCTCATTTCTCAACTCAACAAACATTTACTTCATTTCTTCTATATTCAGGGCATAAGGCTAGTTGCTGGGAATAAACATTTGTAATCTAAAAAATGACATTCTTTGTGCACAACATTCTATTTTCCATGCCTGGGCCTTTGCACAAGTAGCCCTCCATATCTGGAACATATTGCCTTCTCTTTTCTTCATAGAACCCCCAGTTCCTACCAAAGCACAGATCAGATGCCACATCCTACATAAGACCTTACTTGGCTCCATTCCCCTACCCTTGCCATGTATTCAGTTTCATAATTGAAATTATTTTTCAAATATCTTGTATTTGCATAATAGGTGTTTGAGAACCGACTGGCCTTTTGGAATCAGTAATTCAGAGGGGAAAGATTCCTTCTCAGTCAAAGAATAATTCTGAATTCCCTTGATCTCTGAGTTATAAAATGGATCTTAGTCACATCCTGTAGTTTTTAAAGTAACACAGTCTTAGAGAGAGCAGATTGAGAGAAGACAGTCTTATAGAGAGCAGATTGAAAGGAAGGAGTGAAGACTACATGATTTGAGCACTAATAGGAGTAGTGGGAAGACAGTGAGCAGAGCTAGAAAATATTTTTGACATGGGGCAACAGGCAAAAGGAAAAGATAAAAAAACAGAACTACAGGAGACAGTGGAGAAATTGAAGGGTTGTCATCAGTCTCCTTCCAGTAGTTTGAAACAGAGAACTTGGACTGAAGAGGCTAAGGTTAATTGCCTCTTCACAGACTGAAGGCAGTTCTTTTTAAAAGGTCAGCTTTCCTCCTAATTCTTCCCCACCTCAATCCCATTAACCCCAGCCATACTTGTCTAGAATAGGCATTATAACATATTATGCTTGATTCTTTTGCCTGTGTTCTCTGTGAATTGATTTTGTAACAAATATAAATAAATCAAAGGTTCAATAGAAATAACAAAATTTAAATTAGGGCAGAGCGTCAAACTTCTTTCAGAATATCAGAGATTTTCCTAACATGAGGCTCTGAGTGATTGTTCTGGCATTAATAAATACATTTTTATCTAATATCAACTGTATAAATGTGCGGAGGAAGGGAATCAATCAGTGTGAAAACCTTATATTTCCTATACACTAAAAGTGAGCTAAATATTGCAATAGAATGTGCTGATTAAAAGTCAGCATCAATTGGGAGAATGTGAGAAAACAAGAGGGGAGGGTAAAGAGAGATGAAGCCCAAGATTCATTCCATCCCTTCCAGAAAGATTTAGAGTAGAAAGAATCACATCATTTCTGCAGCAGCAAGCATCAGGGTTAGATTTACCCGTGGAATGTAAGTCCCTTGAGATCAGGAAATATTTCATTTTGTTTTTTATTTTTCTAGAAATTAGCACAGTACCTTGGGCATAAGAGGTACTTTTAAAATGTATGTGGAAATGAATTGAGCCAAAAAGGGATGGTTCCCACCTAGGGATTCATGTTGCTCTACAGAATATTTAGGAAAGTTTCATCATTTCTACTAAATTTAATGGTATGGCAGAGTAAGATGCCAATTCCACAGACCAGAACTTCTTCATATTGTTTTTGCCAACTTACTGAGTGAAAGAGAGGCTTTTCCCAATTGGGCTCCCTCCAATAAAGATGCCAGGCTCCTCTGTGGTTTCATCTATTGACTCTTGAAGGGAACAGACAGACTGAACAAAAACAATCAAAGAGATTCCTTGGACTTCTGTCTTTCCATTATCCCAATAGTTCCTCCAAGCACAATATTACCTCTTAGATATAACCAATGTTTTCTATTCACTGTTCCTATGTCTATTCAGTCATTTGTTTTGGTTCTCAATATTATCTTCAGGCATACTGGGTTCCTGGTGACATTAACTGAAAGACCACATCTGTAAGCCTGCAGAGAAGCCAGAAAGATGGACATTCAGAACTCCAGGACCTAGTACTATCATTCTCGGGGGAAATGGGGAGATTGGGTGGTGAATTTTCACTTCGTTGGCCTATACTCAATGGCTTAGCCCACAAAGGTCCACCATTAGGGTAGAATTGTGAGGAAGGAAACCTTTACCTCTGTTTCTAGTGTCTTCCTTCTAGACTAGATAATTTCAAGTACCTGGCACTCTCTACTCTTTCTACCACAAGGAAAGGCTGAATATTGTAACATTGGAATTCAATTCAACAAGCATTTATTGTGTTCCTACTAAGTGCAAGGCTATATCTGGGGATACAGAGGCGAAACATTCCCTGCCTTCAAGAGATTACACTTTACTGAGGAGACAAGACTGGCACATGGGCAAATAAGTAAATAGAAAGTAATACAAGGGACAGCCAGGTGGCTTAGTGGATAGAGAGTCAGGGCTGGAGGTGGTAAGTCTTGGATTCAAATCTGGCCTCAGACACTTCTTAGCTGTTTAACTTCAGCAAGTAATTTGACTCCTATTGCCTAACCTTTACATGTCTTCTGTTTTGGATTTGATTCTTAGTATTGAAAGTAAGGGTTCTAAATTTTTTTTAAAAAAGTATTACAAAATCATTTTGAAAGGGTGAAAGTATAAAAATCTTTATTAGGTAAGGTCTCATGTAGGAAGTGGCACAGAGCAACTAGGTACTTTTAAAATGTCATCTTCCTGATGAAATTAGGAAGACTTATATTCATGAATTCAAATCTAGCCCCAGATACTTACTAGCTATATGACCCTGGGCAAGTCATTTAACCCTGCTTGCCTCAGTTTCCTTATCTGTAAAATGATATGGAAAAAGAAATGGCAAAGCACTTCAGTATCTTTGCCAAGAAAACTCCAACTGGAGTCAAGAAGAGTTGGGCATGACTGAACCAACAGAATAACAACAACAAAAAGGAGGATGACTCATGAACAGTGATTTGAAGTAACTGAAGTGAGTAGGGGACATATTTCTGGCATAGGGGACAACCTAGGCAAAGGCAGAGGGAAGTTCTGAGCTAAGATACTAAAGTAGAGAAGTGCCTAACATGTTTAAGAACAATGAATAGACCAGTTTGGTGAGATATAAATAATAATTACTATTATTCACTTATAAAAATAATAAAGGCATGACTTATTGTGAGCCTGGGTAATTCGCTTAACCTCTGTCTGTCTCATTTCTTCAAATGCAAAATGTGAATCATAATAGCATCTACTTTCCCAGGTTGTTGTGAGCATAAAGTTTGATGATCTCTGTGCTTAGCCCAATGACTGGCGTATAATAAATGTTTACTCCCAATAAAACTTTAGTTGTGCCTCAATTATGCCTTCATTATGTTTATATATGTGTATGCACACATATATGTATGTAATGTTTATATCATGCATACACATGCATGTTTCTATGTGTGTATATATGTATACACAAGTATATGTTATGTATGTGTGTGTCTGTATATGTATATGATAGTTATTTGTGTATGTGTCATATTCTCTTCCTAAATCATAAGCCCCATGAGATCAGGAATTATCTCTTCTTGAGACTTTGTAGAACCTGCAACTCTATGCAGAATAGGCATCTAATAAATGGTTATTGAATTGTACTGACCAAGGGTGGATTGCAAGGGGGGAAAGGACATGGGGAGGGAAGGAGGGGAGCAAGCATTTATTAAGTACCTACTGTGTACCAATTCTATGCTAAGCATTTTCTGCAGATATTATCTTATTCGAGCCTCACAGCAATCCTGTGATATAGATGCTTTTATTATCCCCCTTTTACTGTTGAGGAAACTGAGGCAAGCACAGGGCAAGTTCAAGAGATTTAAATACAAGTACTTTGACTGAATTTAGAATTCTCTATACAACTTCCACATTCTCTCTACGTCTAAAGCTTTGTGAGCTTTTATTAGCTAAGACCTTATCTTGGATGAGGATCAATTCAATTTCATTTAACAAATACAGAGAAAATGAGATACAAAATGGGTTCCTGAAAGAGGAAGTTTGGACAAGCAACAGAAAGAGAATTTTTTCTCTTTCACAATCTTTCTGGGTACCAGCCTTAATGTGTATCTAAGTAACAGTCAATGTTTGAAGATGATTCTCCCAGATCCATTTTGTGTACAAAATGCTGTGTAGTTTACAAAATATGCTTTGTTTCAATATTTTACACTTTCCAAAGTGATTTCCTTCATAGTAACCCTCTGAATTCGGGAGTACAAATGTTATCATCCTATTGAAAATGGTGCAGTGGATAGACTGATGGGCCTGGAGACAGGAAGACTCAATTTCCTAAATTCAAATATGGCCTCTGATACTTTCTGTCTGCATGACCTTGTACAAGTCATTTCACCTTGTTTGCCTCAGTTTCCTCATCTGTAAAGTAAGCTAGAGACAGAAATAGCGAACCTCTCCAGTATCTCTGCCAAGAAAACCCCAAATGGGGCCACAAAGAGTTGGACACAATTGAAAAATAATTGAACTTGATTTTATTGATGAGAAAATTGAGGAACCACAGTCACCAGACTAGTAAACAATGATGCTAGGACTTGGCATTTTACTCCAAATTTCATTCTTGTCCACAGTGCCATCTTGCCTCCACCATATACTGTGGTTCAGGGATAGGAACTATACCTGTGATTGTGTGGGGGTATGGAACTCCTGAAAGAAGAAGCAACTTTTACAATACAGGTCACCACCCTCTTTGCGGCTTATATTCTTAAAGAGTTACCAAGAACACAGAAAAGATAAGAGACTTGCTCCATTAGTCTATGTCTTAAACTCAGGTTTTATTTTTTTACTTTCAGGTTAGCTCTCTATCTACCATGCTGGCTCTGTATAATATAGACAGTCATGTAAGTATACATCCGCAATTTGATAACTAGTCCCTAATGAAATGCCATCAAGAGTTGAGTGACTCTTGGAGGGGTTTAGCTTTTAACTATGGACCAATACTTCTTAAATTTGGAAGGAAAGAATTATCATGTCAGAGAATCTCTACTAAACTAGTTTTATTTTTAGATAGCCTTTAAAATCAGATCAAGGGCATAAAGGAATAAATCCCCATTTCCTAAACTAATTACAATATATGGCAAACAGTGTCAGTAAATCCATATTGCAGAGCACTGATGTTCATAGAAACATGAGTTTTTATAGCTGTAAAGGACCTTGAAAGCCCAACTAGCAAATCCAGACTAGAACAGGAATCTCCCTGAAAAGAGGTAAACCAGCCTCCACTTAAAGATTTCTAAAAACAAGAACGTGAATTATCAGCACATTCCATTTTTTAATAGCTTGACTCTAAGGAAGTTTATCCTATACAACAACAATACTAACAATAAAAAATAGTATTATATAGTGCTAAAAAACCTCTTTTACTTTCTGCCTTTGTAACAACTCTAAGACAGATGGGCGAGAGCTAGGCAAATGGGATTAAGTGATTTGCCCAGAGTCATGCATCTAAAAAGTATCTGAAGGGGTAGCTGGTTGGCTCAGTGGATAGAGAGTCAGGCCTGGAGTTGGGTGGTCCTGAGTTCAAATCTGGCATCAGACATTCCCTAGCTATGTGATCTTGGGCAAGTCCCTTAACCCCAATTGTCTAGCCCATACCAGTCTTCTGCTTTGGAGCCAATATTTAGTCTTGATTATAAGATGGAAGGTAAGGGTTTAAAAAAAGTTCAAAAAAGGGTTTAAAAAAAAGATGAGGCTAGATTTGATCCCAGGTTCTCCTGACTCTAGCTCTGGTGCTCTTTCTACTGGGCCTATAGGTGTCTTGTACACTATCATGTTTTAAGGTTTTCAAAGTACTTCACATATTGTGTTTTGACACATGACTTCTTCCCTATGACAACCCTTCACATTCTTATAGACTGTCATGAGGTTCTCCAATGTATTCCCTTCTCTGGGATAAACATTCTCTGATCCTTTCATTGATATTCACTTTGCATGGTTTTGAGCCCTCTCTCATCTTCCTGGTTGTCCTCATCATACACTTGTCAATGGCCTCTCTAATATGTGATGGCCAGAACTGGAAATAATTACTTAGATGTGGTCTCACCAAGCCACAAGAGAGGCAACAGGACAGAGACTAAAAAGCCAGTTTCAGAGTGGAGAGGACCTGGATTAAAGTTCTACCTCTGTAGCAGGATGGCTGTGTCACCCTGGAAAAGTCACTCAACCCCTCAATGCTTCAGGCAGATAAGATTAGTTTAACTTTTCTTCCTACAGTGTTGATTTACCATTTTAAAAACCAGTTTGGGAACAGCTAGGTGGCTCAGTGGATTGAGAGCCAGGCCCAGAGTTGAAAGGTCCTGGGTTTAAATCTGACCTCAGCCACATCCTAACTGTGTGGCCTTGGAAAAGTCACTTAAACCCCATTGCCTAGCCCTTACTACTCTTTTACCTTCAAACCAATACATAGTATTGATTCTAAGACAGAAGTTAAAGGTTTTTAAGTTCATGTTCTGTGAACATTTCCAGTTCTATTTTTTTCTTTGTAAATGTTGGATGGGAAAATCTGATTTTCAATAAAGATTTTAGTTGTCTGGAAAGCAAAAAAAAAGTCTTCCAGGCAGCTAAGGTTATGAATTTCAAACGTAGTGCTAACCTGCATCAATAGAGGAAGTTTCCTCATTCAAGAGTTTCTTATGTCAATGAATTCACAGGTCAAGTTCCTATAATCTTACTAGGAAAGAGTACAGTGATATTATAGCCCTTCCAGTATAGGAAACCATACTTCCATGTTAGCAGGGTTGTTTGGTTAGCTACTGTTTCTGGAATGGAACCTTGAATCTTTTATATTCCAGTCATCCCAGATCTCTAACCCTGAGCCCTCAGTTTATACTTTTTTAGCCCTCAGCCTTCTCACATGTCAAATGAAGGGTTTGGGCTAGGCAGCCTTGAAGGCTACTCCAATTCTACATCGTTTGGTCCTAAGACATTGGGGGGAGATGAAATTAGCTTCTTTCTCTGCATCTCCTGTTTCTTATCTTTCAAAGGAGAACAGCCTACGTCATCAGGATGCAGCAAAGTGTAGCTTAATACAAAAATAAACGTTACAGGGCTTACTCAAATAGTAAATGGACTAGTCTTTGTTCTGTATTATTATTATCACCTAGTAATAATAAGATACTCCAGAACAGATATAAAGCCCTCCAGGGGCGATGTCAGCCCTGTTCTACTTCCTACACAAAATAAGCTAAGAGATAGGAGAAGTGGGGGAGGAATTCTTTGTACATCAAAACTGAAGTTTCTGGAGGTGTCCATATAATTAACTTCATTAATGGTAGGTTGCAGCTGATGTTTACTAACATTTGCACTCCTGTTTCTGGCCTGAAGAGCAAAGCAGTCCTATCTGAAAGGGTCCAAAGGGCAAAGGAGACTTCCTAAGAGGAAAGCATGGCTTCTTTTTTGTGATAGCCTTGAGATGAGATTCCATACCTTCCAGCTTATATATACAACATATTTGAGAAGCAGTGTCATATAGAGAATAGAACATTGCACTTGGCCAGAAGATATATGTTCAAATACTGGTTCTGACCTTTATAGCTCATGTGATGAATGTACAAGTTATTTTTCCTCTCTGACTTTCAGTTTCCATATCTGTCAAGTGGGAAGAGGCATACTCATACTACCAAGTTCATTGGGTTGTTTTGAAGAAAGAGCTATGCAAACCTGAGGGCAGTGAAGAAGAACCAACATTTATAAAGCACCTACTATGTGTCAATCATAGCATTAAGCACTTTTAAAAAATATTATTTTAAGAAATGTGAGCTGTTCTTACATGCATAGCTATAACTATATTCTTCCCCATATATTTCATTTACAAGTTTTCTTAATGTCACATGAAACTTTGGCAACCTGATAGCTCTCCCTCTCCCTGCTGAATCATAGGAGTATAGATTTAGAGCTGGAAGTGATCTTGGAGACTGTAATGGTAGTCCAGCTCCTGAAAACTATTAAGTGACCTTTCTGGGGCTACCCATCTAGCAAGTATCTGAGGAAGGATTCTGTGAATTAAATATCTAGGGGACCCCAATCCCAGGAAAACTTACCTCAAAGACAAGCACCATTGAGTCATATGTTTTCATGGCAGTGTAATTCCTGACCAGAGGAAGTCAATGTTTTAAGATCTGTTGTCTGCTGAGGTGGGGACTGAAGAATAACCCTGGCCAATGTGAACATCTGGGTGAGTGGGATTAAAACAAGATTTAAAAGGCCAGCAAGACAGGGGTGGATTCACTCTGCCATTTTTTTCTTGTGGAACCAGCTCTCTCTCTCAGCCAAGCAGTCCTTCTCTTGTCTAATCTTATGAAGGGCAGGGAAAGGCTCAGGCTGCCTTATCTCATAAAAGTCACGATGTGGCAGCCATGAGGGGACTTGGAGTCAAAAGACGTAGCTAAACATGAAGGCCTTCTTGGTAAACTGCTCATTATTTCTCTCTCTTACAAATAAATAATTATAAATTTAATATGACTCCAAGATTAATTTTAATAATTTGAATTTGCCCTCAGTTCTCTAAGATTAACACTCTAGTTGGTTAATCAGCTGATTAGTCAGTCAATAAGCATTTATTATTCTCTTACTATGTCTTTACTTTGGCACTGAACCACCTAGCTTCATGAATTTGAAGCACTGAGAGTTACTATTTGAACTATTTCCTGTCTTTCACTATCCTTTCAGAGATCTCTGGAAAATGAACATTAGCTAATTTATAACACCCAATCCAGCCATCTTAGAATAATTTGAGGGCTAGAAAAGCCAGTAGGAGAGAGAACAGATGGAATTCTTCAGAAGCCCAGCCTTAGTGAGAAATAATAACCAAGAAGAAGGCATACTGGTTTGGTGCCGGTTGAGAGAGAAGCAGACCAGACTCCCCATGGTCTATTTAGAAGTGAAAAATAATAGATATCTAAAAGTATAAAATAACTCATTAGCTCTAAGCTGAAAAGTAAGAGTAAGTTTCAATAATTGCCTGAGGACTCTGTGTAAAAGGTGAATAAGAAACTTGGGAAAAGCCCAGAGAAGGATTATGACCCTAAGCATGAAAGTGTTGCAATACAATAAATAAATGCACAAGCTTTTTCATCAGAAGGATAGTCACAAAGGTGAGCTACCAAAAGGTTGGAGTCATGGTAGGGAACTTCCTTTAGAGGAGAGCTGAATGTAGTTGGTAAAAACAATGCTGCCATTTGAAAGCCATGGACAGCAACAGCTGCCAGATGGACCCATGATGACAACGGCACACAAGGATCCATAGTGGAGGAGAGTCCAACAAAAAAACAAATACCAAGGAACAAAGACTGGAGAAGGGCAGGGCCCAGGAACAATGAAGCAATGTGAGGTAGTAAATCCAGAGTACTTCCCCTTTATGGGGCTCCCATATAAGGCAGTGCAATCAGACCTATTGACTATATCCTGAAATAGTTAGTCCATTTGAGGTGGAAGTTGATGGCATTTCTTGACACTCTAACAAATCATTTCCCTTTGTCCTATTGAGAGAAGATACTAGTTTGCTTAATTGTTTTTGATTGGCATTTAGTAAATTTTTTTACCAAAGCAAGGCAAACAAAAACTGAACAGAACCGGTATATGAAACTTTCTTAAAATAGCATCTAAGTATTAGTTACTTTTCACCACCTACATCTTCTCTCCTCTCCTTGTGAGAACTTTAGAAGTCTCCTTGTATCTTACCTCTTCTCTACTATTCTTCTACCATACTATCTCTTCTATTATACTTAACTGTAGAGGTAGAATTTAAATTCTGTAAGTAAAAGGTTTGAATATTCCAGGATTCAAGATCTTTAACCCACTGGGAGATGGAATGGGCAACCAGTACAGATCTAAGCAGCTTCTTGGGTTGGGTCCTTTAAAACTGATATTGGGGGGCAGCTAGGTAGCTCAGTGGATTGAGAACCAAGAACAGAGACTGGAGGTCCTAGGTACAAATCTGACCTCACATACTTCCTAGCTGTGTAACCCTGGGCAAGTCACTTAATCCCAATTGCCTACCCCTTACCATTCTTCTGTCACCTTAGAATTAATATTTAATATTGATTCTAAAAAAAATGTAAGGGTTTTAAAAAACTGATATTGTACAGGGGACTTGGACTGATTATTTGGCAGGAACTCCCCTGAAGAAGTGGACAGGAATTGGATGAAGAAGACAAATACCCAGACTACATATTTGATAAGACATATCAGGGTTAGGGGTTGATTGGGTAGCAAGGTATCCAGCCTGAGAGACCATGTTAGGTCATGGTCAGATGGTTCAGAGATAGGAAATTAGTACAGAAATCTAGAATAGAATATGGTCAGAACATGATGAGGTAGTGAATGTATCTAAGAATATTAATAACTACTATGCCTACTTTTTATCTATATAACATTTTTCCAAGAATCATTTCCATATGCTTCAAGAGCATACTTGAAGAGGGTATTAGTAAGCAACAGGCAGAATTTCACAAGTAATAATCCATAATACACTATGTCTTTAGCATTACACATTTGACCAAAAAAGTGGAGACTACAAAATTCCACTATATTTGTTGCTTGTTAATTATTTTTAAAAGCATTAGATCTAATGGAATAAATCCTTCCTCAAGGTTTCTCTTCTAACAAGGTGCCTCCTTTCCAGACATCAAAAATATTTAATATAACAATAGATATAATCTTGTTTGGTAAATCCTATGATCATAAATATCAGACGAAACATAAAACAGGGAGACACATGCTAACCAAAGTGTTTGTGACTATCATGGAGGAGACCCAAAATAGTGCCAAAATTGAAGATAAATTTCCTGTGAATGGCAAGGTCCCCTTCCAGGTGTTCTGTTTGCAGGCAAGATTGTGCTGGATGCATCAAGCCCCAAAACATTTCCATATAGTTTCCTAGAAGTATCTGAAACTACTCTTAAGATTTTGGCCTAAACATTTACATAGGAAAGACAAAGTGGATAAAGAATGTATAGTGTTCAGATTGTGACATACAGATGGTGGGAGAACTGATAGAGCTCACCTATCAATATAGATATGGCTATATAAAAATATTAGGCAGATATAGATATGGATAAAGATAAAAATAGATGATATAATATATGAGTTGGTCCTAGAGTCCAACAGAAGGATAGTTGGCTAAAGTGCCTCTGGAAAACTGAAAAACTCCTTTTGATGCCACAACTCTTCAAGAAAAAAATCATCTTTTAATATTGATATTCTTCTGTCATAGCTATATAAATATGAATAAACGAACACTACATTCTCCAAAGAATATAAATGATTATCATTCAAGGTGTAAAGGAAAGGCACATGCTGGGTTTGAGTAGGATGTGCTTTATGAGGCATAAAGAACTTGAAAGAGGAATCAGAGAAAAGATGTCTTCAGGGTAATATATAATCAAAGAAGACAGACTTGTCACAATGAAAAAGTGAGAGATAGCTATAAGTAGCCTATGTGTCCCACTGATAGCATCAAAATATTAAGAGTAAGCAAATATTGGGAGGATCTATTATGCAAGCTTAAGGGAGACAATGGACAAGATTCACAAAAGGTATACATAAGTTGATATTTGTATCATCATAGAGAATATTCACATTGATATAGTCACTGATACATGTGAATATACTACCTAAGTTTATTTACTTCTCCAGTGCTTTATCAATCATACAAAAGGATGATTTTATAGAAATAGAGAAAATAATAACAAGGTTTTTTTAGAGAATGGACTCTTAACCTGGGTCATATTATGGATCTCTGTCTGTTATAAAAATCGATAGATCTCTTCTCAGAAAAATGCTTTTAATACATAAAAGAAAAATAAAAGAAAATTTCAAAATAAATGAATTATTTTGAAATAATTATGAAAATATTTTAAAAACAAGTTCATGGATCCTTGAACAAAAAGACAAGAATCTCAAAGATAAAGTTATAATGAAAAAAGGAGAAATGAAATTCCAGATCTAAAACTATATTGTATTTTTTTAAATCTTCAAAACTATTTGGAGTTTAAAAAGAGAAATAGATTAGTGTAATGGACAAGATAAGCAAGAATCAAAAGCTGGCAGATACCCCAGTACAATGTTCAATAAATCTAAGAACATAGACTACTGAGGACTCTATTTGACAGGAACTACTGGGAAAATGGAAAGGTAATTTCATAGAAATTAGCTTTAAGCCAATATAAATACACAGTTTCAAAAGGCAAGAGATATGAGCCTATAACCAAGAAAAACCCTGCAAAGCTGAGTATCATAATTAAAGGGGGAAATGTATCTTTTATAAAATAGAGGAACTTCAGTTTTTCTTTTAAAGGGTTCAGATCTGAGTAGGAACTTTAAAATTCAAACATACAGAGTTAAGGGAAACCTAGAAAGGTAAATTTATTTGAATAATTGGAAAAGACTGTTTTATAATGCAGTGCTAACATGCTAATAGGGAGAAAAGAGGCAAGTGTTCACTGAGTATCTTAATGTCTTCAAACGATACTGATGAAGTAAGAAAAACAGAAGTTTTGGGAAAAGTTGGTTCTCTTCTGAGGATTTGAAAAAGTGAAAGAGAAGATAAGATAAAAAGGAATATAAAAGTTTACAAAGAATGGGGAAAAGGTTGCCATTTTCCATAATTGGGGTGTGTAAGAAGGGTATATAATAGGGAAGTAAGAGTGGGGCAGTGTGCATCAAATGAACTTCACTCTTTTCTAAAATGGACAAAGGAGAGTGAAACACACACACAAAGTTAAATGTAAAAACACACCAAATTGAACACAAATTAAAGAAATTCTGAGGTTCCACCTCATACCCCTCAGATTCACAAAGTTGACTTAAAAAGGAAAAATGATAAATGCTGGAGGAGTGAGAGAAAATTAGTACATTAATGGCACTGTTGATTTAATTATAAACTGGTCCAGTCAACCTGGTATAACAATTAAAATTCTCTGGAGAACATATCTTAATTTTATAATTATGTATTAGCTAGCAAAAAGCAAACCAGAGAAAAAGAGAAGAAAAGTACAAGCTGCTTGGCAGACTAGCTAGGAGTGCAAGAACTTGGGGCCAATGCCCAGCCAACATTTCTAGATTCTTCCTACATGAGCAACTGAGCAAGCCCAAAGCTAACCCAAGTGCCATGCCCCCTAAGACCATGGTTCCAGGGAAAAAAGGCTGACTTCCTGTCCCTTCCATCAGTTTATGCTCTTTGTGATACTCCTTACCCAAGTTTAGCTGGTTGGATGACTCAGACTCCATCAGGACAAGAGGTGGGTCTTCCAAAAGCCAAGAGTAACTACTCAGCCTTTAGAATGACTGCACAGCACATGTGCACTTTTCTCCACAGAGAGAAAATTTAATTTTCACATTTAATTACTTCACCACACAAGGGACTTCTTGTTTACAGATAAACAAAGAACTAGTCCCTACTGTGCCTTAGCCTGGGGGGAAGAAGTCAGTTTGTAGCTTCAATCTAAGATGAAACAATTTAAACTTTAAAATTAAAAGATTGTTTGAGTGGCCAAAAAAAAAAAATAAAATAACTCTTGTAAAAATTAAAACAAATATATAACAACAATTTAAAATATTATGTTTTTATAAGGTTTATTAATAATCACTAGAAATAAAGGAATAAATAACAAAATAAAACCACATGCCATGGCTAATCTACCTGTTCAAACAGCCCGTTCCACTAAGCAACCATAAGAAGGAAAAAGAGAGCTAGCCACCCAAGACCCCTCAATTTTATCTCCCTGTCTACGTCAGTGTACAATGACAGGAAGCCAGTGGGCTCTTTGGAAATGTAGTTCAAAGGCCCAAAATTTCCAATAACACTTTCCCCACAAGATCTTAGGAAGACTGGTCTCTCCGATGGATCTTGTAAACATAACCACCTTTTAAATTACAGTAATTTGGGGATAAGAGGAAAAGAAGACAAAACCAATGATCCATTGATTGCTAGGTGCATTGACAAAAAGCTAATTGGGGGCATTCCCCTTTGGCATAAGAGTGTACATTTAAAAAAATGCATTCAACCCCCCACAGTTCAATCAACTGTACCCAAAAATTCATTCTGGATCTTCTTGATGCAGTGTAGGTTTCTGCAGATATCTTCATGGTGCCTTCTAAAGACTCCTTAAAATCAATTGAGATATTTAGCTCATTAAATTCTCTAAAGGTTGTTGATACATGTTGTAACCAGTTTGATGGAGTCCATTTACCATATATGTGGCAATTAATAAAGGCAAACAGGAACAAAAGGCTGTTAAGTGTGAGATATGGATCTCACATAAGGTAACATGTGATCTCAGGAAAGGGTTTGTGTAAGTTGACTCTAAACTTTTACAATGGTATTTGCTTTGGTATAGTCATGGGGAGGTACAAATAAAATCATGTAACCAAATTTATCTAATGCCAAAAAACACAGTACCTTAAAATGATTCCATGTAATAGAAAGATATTGATAAGATTAACTTATGAACTTAAAACAACAAAATTAAATCATAAAGAAAACAATCAGCAAAGTACAGTAAGATACAGAGACTTTCATAAAACAATGGAATCTGAAGAGGTTTATAAATTTCACCTCCACACTCTGTAAAGTTTCTCACCTATCCATTTAGATTCCTTTTGTCGATGCTCTGAAGGTCCCCATACACCCATTGGGCATAGGGTGGATAAATCTCATAAAGTTGCGGGGCAGACCCAAACAGCCAGGGTGGGTAAGGAGATGAATCTCTCCCCTGAATCTCAGGATCATTCAAGCTAATCTCAAAGACCAGTGCACTCAGGAATGGTAGGAAGTAAAAATGTCCTAAAACTGGGAGCTGTTTGAAATAGGTAATGCACTGCTCTTTCACAGAATGAGCCATGCTTGCAAATCTACTTCCTGTTTGGAAGAGTAACCTTCTTTCACCTTCTCCCTTGGGGTAAAACACTCAGGCCCACGTGTTATCTTGGTTCCCTCCCCCACAGGCAGAGCATGGAAGCCTAACTGGGGTAGGGGCTAGAAAAGTGGCTAGAGTAGGCTGGAAAACCCATGTGGGGTGTGTGCATGTGTGTGTGTGTGTGTGTGTGTGTGTGTGTGTGTGTGTGAAGGGACTTATACTTCACCTAGTTCTTAAAACCTCCCAACTTGTGTTCTAAAGAAACAGCAACAGCAATCAGAAACTGTGAAAATGATACTTAGTATCAATTCTAAAAGAGAAGGTAAATGTTTTTAAAAAGAAATGATGAAAGAATCAATCAATAAATAAACATTTTTAAGCACCTAGATGATTTCAGAAAATCCTGGCAACTGTGTACTGATTCAAAGTGAAAAAAGCAGAAATAAGTGAACAATTTCTATACAAAGACAATAACTATATAAAGAAAAATCAACTTTGATCAAAGCAATATGTGTCTCTGGAAGACCTATATGAAGCATGTTACCCCTTTCCTAATGGAGAGATGATAGACTCGAGGTGCAGAAAAAAACACAGGGTTTTTGATATGGTCATTGAGTGGATTCATTCTGCTTCATTATAGTTATTTGTTATAAGGACTTTTTTCCTCTATGTTTTTAAATGAGAAAGGGGGACAATGAAGCAGAATTTGGGAAGAGTGATGCCAATAAAAGAAGGCCATTGAAACTTTAAAAAAAAAGAAGTACAGAAGGAAGTATAGACAACCAGGACAATGTTGAAAGTAATATATTGCCCTTATTAAATACCTTTTTTAAAAGCAAGCTAAACTGCTGTTCTTGTTTCACATATAATTCTCTTTTATGTTCTGCTATGTAAATATATGTAAATTTTTACTTGTGTAAGTTTAGAAAGAAAAATAAAAAATTTAAATACATGCAAAAAAGAAATAACCACAGGAAAATCAGGAGATATGAATGAATTTGTATGATGTGACAGAAAAAAAAATGGAACAGTTGAATCACGATGAATTATAATGAATAATCTTGATTCTGAAGAACTGAAACAGAAACATACCTTTTTCCTCTCAGTAGATAGGTGGGGATTTGAATGTAGAATATTGGTTCATTCCAGAAGTGTGGTACTATGGATAAAGCACAGAGGTCAAATCCTGCTTCAGGAACTTTGTCCCTGTGTGAATCTGGGCAAATCATCAAACTTCTATCTGCCATAGTTTCCTCATTTGTCAAATGAGGATAATAGCAGTACCTACTTCCCAGGGTTGTTGTAAGGATCAAGTCAAATAATATATGTAAAGCATTATATATATTTTGAACACTAAGACAATATATAAATATCAACTAGCTTGCTAGGTCAATGAAACATTCTCAAATGGAAAGTTTTTGTTGTGGTTACAAGGAAGAGTCTAGTAGAGAGGGATAGAGGCAAGGGAATTTATTATGGTATGAAAAGAAAAGTAATTGTATGTGTGTGTACCTTCTAAGAATCAATACCATGTGTTGGCTCCAAGGCAGAAGAGTAGTAAGCTAGGCAATTAAGGTTAAGGGACTTCCCCAGGGTCACACAGCTAGGAGATGTCTGAGGTCAGATCCAGGACCTCCCATCTCTAGGCCTGGTTCTTTATCCACTGAACTACCTAACTGCTCCTTACAAAATATATTTTTAAAGAAGGTCAATTTCTATTTCAAATCTACTTTTCAGGGGACAATAGGGATTTTGGTGGAGCAATTCACTAAAATCTAAATTATCTTAAAGATTTTGTGTGTGTGGGAGAGTTTGTTGGTATGTTCACTTAGATACAAAAAGGTTTTCAAAATATGTTTTGAGGAAAATGTGAAATTGTGATTGATACCAAACAGCTGCCAGCTAGATATTTATCCCCTTAAATACACTGATCTATTTCTTGTCATATTATTGTCTCAGTTTCCAAAGAGGCTACCAGGGAAAATGTTTTTGGATTCCTTCTCTTTTGAATAAAGTAATGCCTCTTTTGAGATATATCTATAATGGTGCCAATATATGATAATCACATGTCATTGGTACTTTCATAGGATAAGAATCTAATTAAACTGAAAAATAGCATGATGCTCATGGGTATCTCATCTCATTAGAAAGACCTGTTTTAGTGTCCTCTTTATTGCTTAGATAGTTCAGGTGAGGACAGATCTAGGAAAGAAGGCTTTCAAAAGTAGTTTTGGAGATTTCTTCTGACTCTGAAGTATATAGTTAGAAATGAAAGGGATATAAAAACAAAAGAAATCATTAACAATTATTTAAAACATATGAAGTATATCTATTTTTCAGAAGATATTTCACCAAAATTTCACATGATGTCCTTGTAAGCAAGACATAGGCATTTTGTGAATTGGATCATTGATTTTCTGAACTTTTTTTGTTCACACACCCCTATCAGCAAATTTTTTTTAATCCTTACTTTCTGTCTCAAAATCAATACTGTGCATTGGTTAAAAGGTAGAAGAGTGATAAAGTCTAGACAACTGGAATTGAATGACTTGCCCAGGGTCACATAGCTAGAAAGTGTTTAAAGCCAAATTTGAACCCAGGTCTTTCCTCCTCTAGACTTGAGTATCTATCCAGTGTTACCTAGCTGTCTGTTGGATTTTCTTTTTAATTATATATCCTTAATAGATGGATTTTTAAAGTTATGAATTATGTAACACTTTGATCCATTCAATGGTCAGTGCCCTAAAGAGTCTACATTAAATAGATGTGACTCATGGTTAGCTGAGAGACTGTTGAGTTTGAGACTGTTGGATACAGCAAGAATGGAGAAAGAGCTTACTTCAGTTTGTTGGACATGAATTTCAAGAGAGAATTTGGAAAAATGGTGTAAAGAGAAAGGGGGTGGGCAAGGAGTAGACTAGATCAATGGTGTCAAATTCAATTAGAAATTAATTTTGCATATTGACTTTTTGTTGTTATTCACTTGTTTTCAGTCATGTCCAATGCTTTATGATCACATTTGGCGTTTTCTTGAGAAACCACTAGAGTGGTTTACCACTTCCTTCTCCAGCTCATTTTACAGTTGAAGAAAACTGGCAAACAGGGTTAAATGATTTGCCCAGGCTCACACAACTAGGAAGTGTCTGAAGCCAGATTTGAACTCAGGAAGATGAACCTGAGCATTCTATCTACTTTGTCATCTAACTGGCTTGGAACAACACAAATTAACACTATGTATGTTGTATTATGGGCAGCTATGTGGCAAAGTGAATAATGCACTGGACTAAAGTCAAGAAAACCCAAGTTCAAATCCAGCCTCAGATACTTACTAGGTGTGTGACTGTTGGCAAGTCACAGTCTTATTTGTCTCAGTTCCTCATCTATAAAATGAACAGAAGAAGGAAATGGTAAATCATTCTAGAATCTTTGCTAAGAAAATACAAAATGGGGTCAAAAAGAGTTAGACATGACTGGAAAATGACCAAACAACAAATATTGTCTTATATTTTTCTTAAAATATTTTCCAGATAGATTTTAATCTGGTTTGAACCAAACTTTGGGTTTGTTTTTTTTTTCAGGATTTTGCCATGAGTTTGACACCTGTGGACTGAAGACCGAGAGTTATAACAGATATATAAGGGAAGCCAGCCACACTGGCTTCTTAGTTGTTCTCTGCTAAGAGAAGATTCCCATTGGTGAGATTATTTTCTTTCTCCTGGTTTAAAAAGACATCATATCTTTGTTACAAACATGTTAATTCTTGTGTATTCTTTTATGTATTTTAGTCTATATAATTTATCTGTTTTTGCTGTTTTCTTTGACAATTTGCTGTGTTCTTTGATTAAGAGGATTATTATTCCATTCCGTTGCTCCAACTTCTGCCATTTCTTCAATTTCAGTGTCCTTGGGAAAATGTAACTTTATTCTCTAAGCGCCATACTATCAATTCTTAAATTGTACTACTTCTTGTAGCTCTCCATCATGCTGTTGTTCTTGCCACCAGCCTCCCAAGGATAACTGAGGCAAAGAGAACAACCAAGGTCCCAAAGCATTTGTAGCACATTCTTTGAAAGAAGTTTCACATTTCCAAAAGATACTTTCTTGGTCTCATGTAACATGGCTCAACCTCATTCCTTCTATTGTTATTGTATTGACTCACATGGTCATTGGGATAGGGCATCTACATCAATATAACTCTTCTCCAGCCTATAGTGCATGATGAACTCATAGTGAGGTAGTGTTGCTACTGTGAGAATTTATTTTTTATATACTATATTAATTTCTATGTAAGGATCACTGAGATTTTCTGAATATTCCTGGGATTAGGTTTTGGGCCAGAGATTCTATCTAGTCTGGTACTTTTTCCATTTTCTTTGTTCTTAGGAATCACAATGAATACTTTCTATTTAACAGAATTTAATGAATAAATGAAGGAGACAATGTGTACATGTTACTCATCACATGAGGATGGGGAGAGGTGGATGGTTTGATGGACCACCTCCTAATTAGTAGTTGCCAATTAGAGATGTCTTGGGATGTTCAAAGGAAGGTCTGAATAATGAACTCTGCCAGTCAGAGCATCAGGGTCTCTGGTCATCAATAGGGTCAATAATCTTTTTCATTGAGTTGGTTATGATGGTGACCTAATCAATAAACTGATATTCTTACCCCAAATCAGTCTCTCAAGATAATTTTAAACACAATACTATCCCATCTGCAACAACAAGAATCCAATGTAGCACTGGGTAGCAGACTGTTATCCATACTAGAAGCTGAGTTTTATATACAATTTTGTTTTGTTTTTTAAAAACAAACAACAACAAAAACTCCTTACTTTCCATCTTAGGATACTGTGTATTGTGTCCAAGATAGAAAAGTGCTAAGGGTTACATAATGGGAGTTAAGTGGCCTGCCGAGGGTCACACAGATAAGAGGTGTCTAAGGTCAGGTTTGTGTCCCATCTCTAAGGCAGGCTCTCAATCCACTAAGCCACCTAGCTGCTCCATTTATATAGAGTCTGGGAATCTTCAGTGACTATCCACTTCAAAGCCAAATATCATTTTGTGGGATATAGTGAATTTCTCTGTCAATAGGTTTACTGCTGCAAATAAAATGGCTCCCGAAAATCACTATCATTCTACTGTTTGTTGCCAATCAGCATTGTGTTGACCACAAAGGGAGGAGTTGATTGAGTCTTTAAAATCTTATTTTCAGTTAGGCCAGTAATCTTCAAATGATGTTGAAGGGACTCGTTAGGTTAGTTTAAACCTTAGATTAACCTTAGCTTAAAATATGTGATTAGTATGCTGTAGTGATTAAACTTATCTTGAGAAACTGATTTTTCTTAATTTTAAAATAATTTAAATAATTGGCCAATCAAGAGATCCTAAATGTAGTCAAATGACTTTCTCGACCATCATAAGACAAATGGAAACTCCAGGTTCAGTTACATATATACATTTTTTTAGAGCTCATTATTCAGTCCCTCTCTTGAACATCCCAAGACATCTTTAACTGGTGATATCTAATTAAGAGGTGATCCATCAAATCCTCACCTCTTCCCCAAACTAACAAGTGAAGTTTTTCATGTCCACAGGAAAAGTATTATTATAGAATCTTTCCTGTCATCCCAAGTCTGTTGAAGGACCAGGTTCCTCATGACAAAGACAAGCTGAAAATCTATAGACCGAATGGAGTCAGGTCTGAGATCTGGCTCAGGTATTCTCCCTAATATAGCCTTAATAATCCAGGACCCTGATTAAAAAAATAATATGATATATAAAAAATAAATTCTCACAATGGAAGTACTTTATCTAAAAAGCTCTCAACTCCCAACTACTGGAAAATCTCACTTTCTGAATATTTTCAATTTCTCTTATCTTTTTACATTTTGCATAAAAGGGAACAAAGCATAGTAAATCATCTACTATGTGGCTATATGTCCACATCCTCTAATCCCAGATTATTAATTTATAATCAATGTATAAGCAACCTCTGAACCCGGGATAAAGGTCAAGATATCTAGAATCAGTCTCACTTGCTTCTGGGGCAGGTATTCCCAATTCAGGAGTCAGTGATACAGGCGTCTCCAATAAAAGAATTAGTTAGCAAACTTTTCTGATTCTGCTAATGGCATTTGGGACTAAGTTCCATAGCTCTTGTTTGAACTATTATACCACTGAGTCTTGCTAAATCTCCAAATCAGTGCTTCTTTGTGGAACATGGAAAATGAAATGTCATGCAGGTGCAGGCATTGAAAGATGACTCCACAGTTTGTTACATGATGGCTAAGAAGCACTTAGAGAAAAATGAAGATCATGCTATGGTGGCAACTCTTGGGCAGAAGGCTGAGCTGTCAAGAATGACAAGATTGTGCAAGATCTGGTGATAATGCTCTTCTAGAAAGACCTTTTTCCTCAGGGATCTCCAGATTCACTCAAACTTGGATTTACTCCTCTATTAAGCTAGATCTTGGCACCGATAAGGAAAATAACAGAATTCAGTACTGTAATTCTTGATGAGAGAAGAAGATAAATTCACATCCTACATAGAAGTGGTAGATTAAACCTCTGTATCTGATCCAATTCCTGGTATTGTTGCCTGCAAAAGAGACCTTATCCTGCCTGGCTCCATCTGCCAATGTCTAGTGGCTTTGTTTTTAATTCTGTTTTCCAGTGTATGAGAGCAAGACAACAAGGTCCCTATTCTCTCTCTTCTGACCTGGAGAGAAGGATATTGTGTATTGTGGGTTGTTTATTTTATTCTGAAGTAGAAGTATACAGAATAAAGACAGAATGTAATTTTTGCACTTGGGGGGAGGGGAAAACCCTCAAAGGCAGGTCCCAGTAGATAGTCTACTGTTATTTTACCTTCCTTACTCTGACTTTGGAGTTCAAGTTTCTAGTGGCTGTTAATTATGTTACTTTACTACTTTTTTCCAACTGGTGCTCCCTGAGAGGGAAGGGTCAAATGACAAAAAAGAATGTTAGGGGTGTAAAAGGAAAAGCACACTGATGTAGTTTTCATTTCCTAGAGAAGGAGATGGAACCAAGATAAGAGTTTCAGCTAAGAATAACACAAATGCACTTTAGGTAGAGAAATAAAGACAGTAATGATACTTATAATAATAAAAACTTCCATAAGATTTACAAAGTATTCATGCATGTGAGTGCTCACACACATTCACACATATACAAAGTAAGAACTTGATAAATGTTGACTGACTGACTGAAATTTTTGGCTATTGTTTATTAGTTATTTAAATAAAACCATTTTCCTCTTTGAGTGAAGCAGCTTTTAGCAACCAGCTCACACATATGATCTTGTTTTTTAAAAAAACTTAACAAGCTAATGCATAATTTAAAAAATGTTTAAACCCTTACCTTTTGTCTTAAAATTGATAGTAAGTATCAGTTCCAAGACAGAAGCATGGTAAGAGATAGGGAATTGGAGTTTAGTGACTTGCCCAGGCTCACATACCTAGGAAGTGTTTGAGGCACTTTTGAACCCAGGACCTCCATCTCAAAGCCTTAAAAAATTTTTTTTAATTTTACTTTTTAAAAAAAGTTTAATTTTTGTTGACTTTTTTGTTGTTATATTAGCTTAACTTCTGCATGTAGTAATCTCCCCCTCACCATTGAGTTAACCCTTGAAACAAACTAGCCAATAAATCAACCAAGTGGTATAATCGATGCAGGTTTCCACATGAATTATCCTCTACATCTATTAAGAAGAGAACTGAATTTTCTTATATTTTCTTCTGGACTAGATTTTAGTACTATAGCATTTTCCATTTGGGGAGGGTTTTTGTTTTTCCACTCACATTTTTGCAGTGATACTAATTTCTTGGGTTTTTTTTTTAAATCTCTCTGTATCAGTTTATATGTTTTATATGTTTTTTTTAAAACCCTTCCTGTGTATTGGTTCTAAGACAAAAGAGTGGTAAGGGCTAGGCAATGGAGGTTAAGTGACTTGCCCAGGGTTACACAGCTAGGAAGTGTCTGAGGCCAGATTTGAACGCAGGACCTCTCATCTCTTGGCCTAGCTCTTAATCCACTGAGCCACCTAGCTGCCCCTAGGTCATATATTTTTCCCATGCTTCTCTGATTTTGAAATGTTCATTGTTTTTTACCATACATTAATATTATATTATCACATGGTACATTCCATTGATTTATTTGACCATATCTGAATTTTTCATTAAATAATGTGATTCATTATTCCTACTAACCAGGTCTAGATATATCATAAATCTGGAACTTTTCCTTTGACATTTTTGTTTTATGGATGGTAAGAAAGAAGCCCTTATATCTTTCTCTTATTTGGTTAAAATTGATATTGGATCAATATCTGTCATTTTTCTTAAAGTAAATATCTTTATTTTTGTCTAACTGTACTTCTAATCTATATTTCAGTCTGATGTGTTTCTAATTCATTGCTACTACAAAAAGGGTTGCTACAAAATATAACTTTTTAAAACACATCAGTAGTAAAAATTTAATGACTTTCTGAAGCACATACAAAAAGTGGCTTCATGAAAGGTGGTATACATCTCTCATTGAGAGGTATATAACACTGAGTCTTTCAAAGTAGAATGAGGTCCTTTAGGTGATATGATGCTATCCCCCACCAACATATTAATTCCATTGACTCAAAACAGCATCTGAAATATTATCATGATGAACAGTGCTTTGTTAAATAAATATCTACTGGGGAGGGATACAGCTGGGTGGCACAGTGAATTGAGAACCAGGCCCAGAGATGGGAGGTACTGGGTTCAAATCTGGCCTCAGACACCTCCTAGCTGTGTGATTCTGGGCAAGTCACTTGACCCCCATTGCCTAATCCTTACCACTCTTCTGCCTTGGAACTAATACACAGTATTGATTCTAAGATGGAAGGTAAAGGTTAAAAAAAGAAAGAAAGAAAGAAATATCTACTGAGTTATGCGGGCAATCCAGATTAGCTATCTAAGACCTTGGAAAGGAGGGAACAGGGTCTTGTGGGAATTGGAACAAAAATCAGGTAAATTTTGTTATGAAATGATCACTAGAGATAGATGAAAAATATATGGAAAATGAGATCCTTCCAAGAGAGAAGGGGTGTGAAGATGAATGAGCTGCCATGGTGAGGTATCTCAGGAAGCATGGAGACAGGAGGGATCAGGGAAGGAGGATATGTGTTAATGGTGTGCTAAGGATAGGATAAAAAAGAGGAAAAGGATACCAGAAACAAAATATGCCTATTTCACAGTTTTTCCTGTGGGAATGGGATAGACTGAGGAAATGAATCTAATTGTTTTGGTGTGTGTGTATATGTGTGTGTGTACATATGGGATTATGTCTGAGTGGTATAGTCTGGGGTGAAGGATTTTTATGAGTTTTAAGAGTTATATGTAGTTTTTTATGGCTTTGTTATCCTAATTGCTCCTGTTTAGAGCTGAGGTGAGGTGCAGAGCAAAGGAAGAAATCACTCTTTATACAGATATTCCTTCCACATCTTTGGAAATAGGGCTGTGATTTGGAAAATCAGGGTGAAAAATTTTGGTCTTCCCTTTGGCCCAGAAAGGAAGTCTGAATTTCTTCTTTTTCTTTTATGGGGTGGTTAGGAAGACCAAAACAGACCTGGCAAAGATCTGCTGAAAATGAAACAAAAACAGTCGGAATGACATGGGCCCAGCTGGGGGAAGTTGCCCAGAACAAAGTCCGCTGGCGTGAGATGGTTGCGGCCCTATGCTCCTAGGGAGTCAACAGGAATAATAATAATAATAATAATAATAATAATAATAATAATAATAATAATAATAGTTTGTTATTACAAACATTTAGCTAAGTACTTGATCATAGACTATACAGTTTCTAAACTTTTTCTGTGTCATCTGTTGGCCTTCACATGTCATCTGCAGCTTTCACAAAACTTCCCCAAAATTCCCATTCAATTTCTTATGCCCACCCACAATATATTAAAACTACCATGGGGAAAGTTGAAATGTGGAAAGGATACTTGTACTTGCTATATAAGATGGAGTTTATCAGAGGGGACCCTGATTTATCAGAGGAATCCTCTATCACAGCATCAAGGCTATTGTTAGATCCTGAACAAAATAGAGAACTCTTTATTCAGATTAATCAGTATCAGTCTCTCAGTCAACATACATTTATTAAGTGCCAGGCACTGTGCTGAGAGCTGGGAATATAAAGAAAAGGGGAAAGCCCTCACATAGCTTGTATTCTAATAGGTCAGAGAACATGTAGATAACGATATACATACCAAATATTCCCAGAATAGATCGAAGGTAATATGAAAAAGGAAGGCATTACTAGCACCTGGGAAGGAAGGGAACAAGCATTCATTAAGTATCTAATCTGTATCAAGCACTTAATAAATATTTCTGAATTGATACTCATAACAGTTTTGGGAAGTAGTTGTTATTGTCTTTTTACAATTAAGGAAACTGAGCCCAGGGTTAAGGGACTTGCCCTTGTCACACAGCTAATAATTGTCTGAGGTTAGATTTGAATTCAGCTTCCCCTGACTCGAGTTCAGGACTCTATCCTTTTTACTACTTAGCTGCCTCTACCTAGAGGGGATTAGTAGGGAGTTTCTGGGAAAGACATCTCTACCCTATTTCCCATACCCACTCCCACTCATCCTCCTGGGAAAATTTACTAGCAGCTGACTGTCTCTATTGGTAAATCCTGTATGGGATTGGAAGCTTCAGGAAGAGGCACATAGTGAATCAAAAATAGGTTGGTTGATAGTTTAACTTCTAAAGATTCTTCTTTACTGTCCCAGAAATGGGGAAGTATAATTGAAATTAAATTGTATTCTATAGATTGCTGCGGTAGAGAATATTACGACAGCCAAAGCTCACACTATAGCCATAATGGTAGACCTGGGTCCTAAGTCATGCTCATTCCTGTCACCATCACCCCTCCTTTAGCTCTGATCCAAAATGTTACTCTTTCTTTTCCCAAAACAATATTTGCATCATATCTTTACTCCAGAACTTTTTGTGGCTTCTTATTACAATGCTAACACTTCATGTGTGATCTTCTTTGTTTGACTCTCAAGGTCTTTTATGATCTGTCTCTACATTTTGTAACCTACTTTATTTCCTACTATCACCCAACATGCGCTGGGCATTCAATTCAGGCTAGACTCACTGAGGTCTCTATGTACTGTGCTCATTCCCATCTCTAGTCAGTCAAAAGTGATCTTTCTTTCCTCAGTCTTTTAAAAAATTTTTTAATATTGATAAACTCTTTTTCTATTGTTTTATTTTTGACAGTAGATAGAGCACTAGGCCTAGAATCAGGAAGATCTGAACTCTAATTTGGCCCCAGATAGTGATATATCTAAAATGAGACAGTCGAAAGCAAGAAAGACTTAAGAAACTTTCAAAATATAATTGTGCATTCTCCAAAGAATGAATGTGCATATGTATTCTAATATCTGCAAATTCTTAATGCTCTGTATCATTTCTTTCTAAGTCTGAAAGTATCCTTTAATGAAAACTACCACCCAGGGGCAGATAGGTGGCTCAGTGAATAAAAAGCCAGGTCTGGAGACAGAAGATCCTGGGTTCAAATCTGAGTTTAGACACTTCTTAGCTATGTGACCCTAGGCTCACTTAACTGTAATTGTCCAGCCTTTACCACTCCTCTGCCTTGGAAATTATATACGGTACTGATTTTAAGACAAAAAGTAAGTTTAAAAAAAACACAAAAAAAGAAATAAAATTACCAACCAATGAAACCCCATTGGACTGGGCTTTTGGAAGAGAGACAATTCATCAAACAAAAGCAATACTATAAATGTCATATTTCTTGGACCAGTTTTTAAGTACTGAGTACAAAATGAGACAGTATGGGTGAATTTCTTCCTGTTCTAATCAAAGAACTTCCCACTATGACAAAACCACAGGTCTATATCAAGATGTTGAAGACTTTGGGTCCTTGATGGAAATGAAGTTTCTATAAGCATTTCTGATTTAGAATTATCTATAGAAATAAAATTTCTTCTGTTAATCATGTAACTCTTATGGTGGAGATAACCAGGTCCATGGAAGACCCAGGTATCTTCTGTGGGATTTTTTTCACTCTTCTTGGTTTATATGCTTTCAGTCAGGAAACCTAAGTAATCTATGCATGATTCTTTCAAAAATATTAAGACCCTACTGGCAAGGGCCCAGTTTATGATATTACAAAAAATTGTTTTAATAAAAGAAATCAAAAAAAGAAACTCTTGAACAAGCCACTGATCATTAAGATCATTTTTCTGATAATTCTAAATATGAGATCTTCTCTGACCAACATTGCTTATAAGTTCTGCATTCACCCAGTGCTCACTGCCTGCCATATAAGACCTGAAAGGAGGGCTGGATAATGATAGCACCGCTTCTCTCATTTTCTCTCTTATCTTCTTCCTGCCATTGGTCTGCTTTGATCTTCCATGATCCACAGCATCAATGTGCCTTTCACAGTTTTTCAGGGAAGAAAAAGTCTCTAGGGTTCTCTATACAATCTAGGTTGTCAGGCCATTTTCTTCTTGAGTGTGACCCCACCTGACCAGAGTCGAACCAAGTGAGAGAAAGACTCCTAGAAACTAAGGAAGGAGCAAAGGGTATTTTAATGCATTCTCCTTAGCAGAACAAGCATGCATATAGGAACCCCTAAGGAGAGGTGCCCTTCAGATACAGAAGTTAGCTACTTTTATTGTTTGAAAGATGAGGCAGGAAAAAAGGGGGTGGGGGAATCAGATTATTGCTTGAGGGATATGTGTAACAGCAGATTCTTTTGAGAGTAACTAACTCCTTAGACTGACTATTGAAGTCTGAAGGAGATAGGCTGATAACAGTTATCTGGAAATCTCTGGAACCTTTTCTGGTGAGATAATGATTGTCTTATCAGGAAGATCCCTAGGATTGTTCTCTGTACAGGTCCCATTGGAGCACTTAGGAGAGGATTCAGTTTGTAGGTTCTCATTTCTCAAATTTGGGACATACTTGCAAAGGATTATTGTTATGTATCAGAAATCCCTGGGCAAATGGAGGCTTGAGCAAATCCAACTAATTGTTATAGTCAGTATTCCTTTCACTTTCTCAAGTTCAATTTAATTCAGCAAGTATTTATTTGTTTAGTACCTGCTATGTGAAAAGCAGTGCACTTTGCTCTGGAGATACAAAGACAAAACAGAACATAATCTCAACTCTTTTAAGAATGTTACATTCTACCAGTAGGCTACAATGTGTATAAGTGGATGTAGCAACTGAGAAATCCTGCCATAAAATTCTCTCTAGCTTGGTATCTAAATGAATAGAAGGAGGAAGAGACGGACTAAAAATCTACTGAAGGGAGACTTACTTCCTTTTCAAATCCCTGACTTTATTATGTATATGCAAAAAATAAGAAACCTGGAGACTCTGAATTACTCTAGACCAGCGATGGGCAAACTATGGCCCTCAGGCCAGATGTGCCTCCCTGAAATGTTCTATCCAGCATCACGACATTATTCCTAATCTGATGAATACAATGAGTAGAATACAATACAATGAAACTTCCAAAGAGTTGCCTTAGAAACAGAGTGACAGATGAGCATTTCCTTTCCCTCATCACTGCTCTAGACCAATAAGTGTGTGTGTGTGTGTGTGTGTGTTCACACACACATCTTGATGTCCTATTCCCTAGTGAGTGAGGACTTGTCCTCTCATTAGTGTCACTCACCACTTCCCTCTCTCAGGTTAAGTAATTTGCTCACAGGTTATGTCTGAGGTGGGACTTGAAAGAAAGACTCCAGATCTTTTTGACTCTGACCCAGTTCTCTATCCCTTACACGCTACTGTCTCTCAGTGATATGAACAATAACAATAACAACAAATGGCATTTACTTTCAAAGTCATTTTCATAGATTATCTCATTTAACCCTAAAAAACACTGTGAGATTTAAAATGTAGATATTGTCTTCATTTTGTAAATGGAGAAACTGGGACCAAAAATAAATGGTTAAGAGACTTGCCCATGGTCACAAAAGGGTCACAGGTGAGATTCAAACTTAGATCTCTTCTGACTCTAGAGCTAGAACTCCTTCCACTATGCCATGCTGCATCCTTAGTTAGCTAAGGAGGTGGGGGGGGGGGAAGGGGAAGGGGGACAGTGCAGGGAAGAAAGAGGAAGAAATAAATGGAAGGATCCAGCAGGGTTTTAGTCATAACACAGAAGGAAATGTATACTTTTCTGGTTTCCAACTGGCTTCTGGTCCCAAATCTTTATAGTATGAAACTGCTTGAAAATGAGTTGGCTCCAATGACCTTGTGACAGGCTTCTTGTGAATTCATCTGTATGGAAAGGATGAGCTGGGAACACTCACAAAGCAATCCCTCTGTGGAGTCCCTGAAGGTTCAGATCCATAAACATCAGCCTTGTGATGGGCATCGCATCTCCAATATAAACAGACTGCCTATAAACTGGAAAACATCTTCTTTTTGAGAGATAAACAAATAACCTAGCAGTGACAGGAGGAGGGAAAAAACTGAATATGATTAAAATGTTTCATAAGCAAAAGAAGGGAAAAAATATTGAACTTTCTCTAGAACCCCACTGGGATGATTTTGGAGAAGAGGCTACACAACACTATCTCCATCTGTAATTGTTTTCATTAGCAATACTAAGGCTACACTAATGAGCTTGACTAACCTGACTATTTTTCCTATTAATGTAATCAATAAAGCAGCTGCAGCTCTTGGGAATGAACACATTCACACATACACATGAACACATGTATGCATGTACACACAAATTAATTCTTCCAAACAAAGTGGTAGTGACCTGGTTAAATGAAAAAATGTCATTAATTAATCTGTTTTCTAAGACAGACAGCCCTTAGAATGCAGGGTGCTTAGAAGCTATGATGGCACCATTTTCTATTGAGGTGTAACATGCCATTTTTTGCAAAATTTAGGAGCACCAATACAGTTATTAGGGAGAAAAGCTGAGATGTAGCATTCAAGGAGAAAGTAAATTAGTTATCAGCAGAGTGGGGAAATGATGAAGGTAATTTCATTTAAACTTATAGCTATGATGTCTTAGGGGAAAGGTGGACAAAGAAGTACCATCTGGTCCAACCCCCTCATTTTAAAGATGAGGGCCCTGAAGCCCAGAGAGGTTAAACAACTTGCCCAGTGTCACACAGATCTCCATTTTCTGTTCTTGCCCTTTGTTCTCTAAGAGGGCCAATGATCTTACAAGGTAAGATATTGACTTGTGATTGAATTGGATCTAAGTGAGGTGGTCATCAGCCCCTTCCTCCAGAGTCATCTTAGTCCAGTGGCAAGACAACTGGTGATGGCCCTGGATGCAGTGGATGACTTTGGCATCTTTGATGGCTGACCTGCTTCAGCAGCCTTCATGGCTGTTAAAACAAATTGTTCTCATCTCCCCATTCTGCCAGGGAAGATTTCATATGCTTGGGCTACATGATAAGGAAGTCAATCAGTTAACAAGCAATTAGCCAACAAGCATTTATTAAACATTTAGGCAAAAACAAAGTCCCTCTCCTCAAGGAACTCACATACTAATGGGACAGACAAAAGGCACAATCTGAACCCTAGTCCTGTGACTTGAAATCTGGCACTCTTTCCCTGAAAGGGGAGATTTAAAGCTAGGGCAACCAATATATTATATATCTAAAGACTCCTAAACTCAAGCTTTTAGAACTACAAGGGACATTAGAGTTTTTTCATTCTTTCAAAATATCAGTCTTCCATGGAATTCTATCAGGTACCTCTCCCCTTACCCTGTCAAAGGAAGTTTTTGATTGGTAAGAATGAATTTCTCCAAACTCCCCCTTTCTGAGACATGTTGTAATGCAATGCTTATCAAAATACGGCAGCCAGGTGATATAGTGGATAGAGTGCTGGGCTGAGAGTCAGGAATAACTGAGTTCAGATAAAGAATTAGAAAAATATTGATCTTGTTACTCTGGACAAGTCACTTAACCTATATCTGCTTGAGTTTTTCCAACTGTAAAATGGAGATAATAATACTACCTACCTCTCAAGGTTATTGTGAGGATCCAAAAAGATAATAATTGCAAAGCATTTAACATGGTGCCTGGCCCATAGAAGGTACTCTATAAATGTTAGCTATTGTTGGTGTTATAAAAGATGAATATTAGAATCGAATCTCTTCCAGAATCCTATAGGAAAATGTCTTTGAGGACAGCTTTTCTTTCTTTGTTTCTTCCTTCCTTCTTTCTTTTTAAGACTGGATCTCTCTACCTTTCCAAACCTAAAATACAGTCTGACTCTACCAGTAATTAGCCCAGAAGCTTTGACCTGCTCCATGTCTCACCTGTCTTATTTAGACCACTTGGAAATCCCATTTTCTCTCCAATCATAAGGGCCCACCATATTAAAGTCAGAATTAGTGTAGACACTCAATGGATATAGTCCCTCATGGCTCAGACATTCTAAATTCAAGAGATTAGGCCAGCCTCAACCTCTCTGGTATTTGAAATTATAGCAGCGTGTCTCTATGCCCAGCTCTTTATTCTTTAATTACCTGTTTCTTCTAGATTTTAAATTCGGAAATTATCTTAGACATCATCTACTTTAATTGCCTCATTTTATAAAGGAGGAAACTGAGCCCTACTACCTCTTTTTTTCAGGGTGCTTCCCCAATGAGTCCAGAAAGCCTCTGACAAATTCAGCAATAAAGCTCTTTGATTGTAAGGTCAAGAGTAAGAACAGGCTAATTCATTCCTCATTCCTTGTTTCTGGTCCATGTGTGCCCCATAGAAAAGATTCTTTTATTTTCTTTTGATAGTAGGGTTGTCAGGATGAATGAAAAGACAAATCTTTGCCTGTAATTCCCAAGAGTCAAATACCATTCCTTATGCCCATAATCCCCTTATAATAATCATTAATGGTTCCTGTCAGATTAGCGTTTTAATCACTTTCTTCACCACATCCACCTTGAATGGCACAAGTATTTTTATCCTCACTTTACAGATGAGAAAACTAAGATCCACTTATCCCAGGCAGAGTCCAGACTCCAAATCAAGTCTTCTGACAGCAAACCTATCATCCTTTTCATGATACAACTCTGCCTTTATCCAAAAAAGAACTTATTATACCAATTTTAATACATTACTATTTCAAGACCAGTCTGACTTGAGACATCTCTTGGTAACAGAGATGAAATTTCTTTTTTTTTTCCCTAGGCTAGGTTGCTTTAAAAAACAAAAATTTTTAAAGTGTAGCATCTTGAAAAAATTCTGCCTGTGAAACAGTATGGCTTCTTTTTCAGGTCTTGCAACACTTCTCAATTTATGAAAGGAATGATGCATCTTGGAAAAGAGTCCTAACCTTGGCCCTAGGAGCAAAGTAAAAATTCTTGACTAAAGATTTATGATCGAGAGAGAGAGAGAGAGAGAGAGAGAGAGAGAGAGAGAGAGAGAGAGAGAGAGAGAGAGAGAAATATCAGAAGTCTCTGAGAAACAATGGCAATACCTTCCATTTGCAGAAGGATTGCATTTGCCCTAACCTCATTCAATCAAAGGTCTTGAATAGAAAGGGACCTCAGAGGCCTTTTAATCTATTTAATCCCCTTATTTTATATATAAGGAAACTGAGATCTACAATTAAATGACTTGTCCATCATCACAAAGGAAATAAACAGGTTAGAAGCAAGATTTATATCCAGGTCCTGTCTCCAAAATCAATGTTTTTTTCACTGAAGTGTCTTGTCCACCTGATCTTTACAACAATCTGGAAGAGTAATTAAAGTATTATTAACCCATTCTACAAGTGAGAAAGCTGAGACCTAGAAATGTTAAGTGATTTATTTGCTTAAGGATGCATAGTTGGCATTAGAATGTGAACTCCTTGAGAGCAGGGACGGAGTTCTTGGCTTTCTTTGTATTCCCAGAAACCGTATTGTGCCTTGCACATTTGTCATTCAGTCATGTCCTATTCTCAACCCAATTTGGGGTTTTCTTGGCAATGATACTGGAATGGTTTACCAGTTCTTTTTCCAGATCATTTTAAAGAAGAGGAAACTGAGATAAACAGGGTTAAGTGACTTGCTCAGGATCAGCTAGAAAGTGTCTGAGGCCAGATTTGAACTCAAGAAGATGAATCTGGACTCAGCACTCTATCCATTGTGCCATCTAGCTGCTCTGTGTAGTATGCCTGGCACATAGTAAGTACTTAATAAAATATTGCTTGAAGAATGACGTGTGTATGTCCATCTCCAGAGAAAGAATTGATAAATAAGAGATGAGCAAGACATAGTTTTAGACATGCATAGATCTTTTTGTCAATTGATGTCTTTTCTAATGGGAGAAGAAAGGGGAGGGAGGGAATTAACTGAGTATTTTAATGTAACAAACAAATAAATTTCCATTAAAAAAATGCTTCTTGATTGATTGATTGCTACCTGGATTTTCCCCATTAGACCTCGGAACTCCTGGAGAAGGGACTGTCTTTTATCTTTCTTTGTATCCCAGGTGTTTCGCATAATGCCCGACAAATAATTAGCATGTGATAAATGTTTATTGACTGACTGACTAATCAATGTTTTGTGTACTTTCTATTACACACGTTTGACTTAATTCATGGGCTTGTTGTCAGGGGGAGCACTTTGTAAACCTCAAAAAGTTGTACAAATGATTATTATTATATCCTGCTGCCTCAATCAAAAATCCTAGAAATTGGAGCTGAAAGAGACCTCAGAGCTCATCTTGTTCAAAACGTTCATTCTCTAGGCAGGAGACTGAGACCAAGAAAAGTGAAGTGAATCACTCAAGGTCACACAGCTAGTTAGTAGAAGAACACAATGTCTCATTCTTGTTCCATTATTCTTCCTTGCTCTGCTCCACTGTGTTCTCTCTGGAAGCCACAGGATAGATCTTGGCTCTGGTGAATTTAGCAGATGAAATCTCCTTTTCCTGGCAATGCTTCTGTTCCCCTATGAAAGTGCATTCTCATTCTGTATCCTGCAAAGCTGGAGAACCTGGGGAGGGACCGAAGTAAATGCATCAGTGGTACAGGTATAGTAAAGCAAAGGAGTAAGCATTTTAAGAATACTGACATTAAAAAAAAAAAAAAAACCTTACCTTCCATCTTAGAATCAATACTGTGTATTGATTCAAAGGCAGAAGAGTAGTAAGAACTGGGCAATGGGGGTCAAGTGACTTGCCCAGGGTCACACAGCTAGGCAGTGTCTGAGGTCATATTTGAAACCAGGACCTCCCATCTCTAGTCCTAGCTCTCAGTCCCCACTAAGCCACCTAGCTGCCCCCAATACCATCATTTTTGATCTCTCATCAAGCCAGAAGGTATCTTTATTTTACTGGAAGTTTAATTGTTTAATCTTTCATCTACTTAGGGATCTCAAAGATGACAGGAAAAGCTAACGTCTTAGATATGGCTATTCTCAGCTCTATGCTTTCTCCCTCCCACTGTTCATGAGGTGCTTTCTACCTGCTCTCTCTGAATTTGTCTTGCTGGTCTATGTCATTTAGAAGCTTATTCCAGAATGCAGAGGTCATATAAGAGGAAGCAAGGCAAAACAGGAAGATCACTGGATTTGGAGTTAGAGGCCTTGGGCTTAATTCTGTCTTCTACTACTTGTTACCTGTGTGACCCTGAGCAAGTAACGACTTCTCTGGGGCTCTAAATTGCTGCCCCTATGACCACTTTGTTCCTTGAGATTCCCAAGGATTATAGTGAAAGTTCTTGATTTTTTTAGTGACATGGACCCCTTTTCCATTTTGTATATATGTGTGTGTGTATGAACATATATACATACTTCATGCATATATGTATATAACTTTTCCCAGTTTGATGAAGCCTATGATGGTTTTCAATGCATCAAATAAAATCTATAGAATGACAAAGGAAATCTATAATATATATTATATATTGAATATACATTGAACATATATTAAAATAGTTATTGAAATATTAAAGAAAAAGTTCAAGAAAGGACTTAGAAATCTGGGTTCATCAGGAGACCATTGTACACAGTAACAGAAATATTATATGATGATCAACTGTGAATGACTTAGCTATTATCAGAAATATAATGATCCAAGACAATTCCAAAGGACTCATGATGGAAAATGCTTTCTACCTCCAGAGAAGGAACTCATGGAGTCCAAATGCAGATTGAAGCATGTTATTTTTCACTTTGCTTTTCTGATATGGATGTTCTTCTAGAACATGATGCATATGAAAATATGTTTTGCATGATAGTGTATGTGCAACTTATATCAAATTGTTTACCCTCTCAGGAAGTTTGGAGAGAAGGGAGAAAGGGAGAAAAAATTTGGAATTCAAAATTTTAGAAAATATTGAAATTACTTTTACATGAAATTGGAGGAAATTAAGTTTAGCATCAATATGGTAAGCCACCAGGTTGCCTAAAAAAGAATGAACCAGCCCTGATCAGAAGTGGAGTAGTTTAATACATCTGGATAGAACAGATGTAGACTTCCAGTATCTTTACCAAAAGGGTATGTACAGTTTTATAGCCCTTTTCATACAGTTCAAAATTACCCTCCAGGATGGTTAGATCAGTTCACAACTCATTAGTGTCCCAACTCATTAGTGTCACAACAATGCATTAGTGTCCCAATTTTGCCACATCCCTTTAACATTTACCACTTTCCTTTACTGCCATATTGGCCAATCTGATAGGTATGAGGTGATACTTCAATGTTGTTTTAATTTGTATTTCTCTAATGAAGAATGAATTAGAACATTTTTTCCTATGATTATTGATGGCTTTGATTTCTTTATCTGAAAATTGTCTGTTCATGTCCTTTGGCCATTTGGGGAATAGCTCATATTCTTATAAATTTGACTTTGTTCTCTATAAATTTAAGGAATTAGACCTTTATCAGAGACATTTATTATAAAAATTTTTCCCAATTTGTTGTTTCCCTTATAATCTTGGTTAGATTCGTTCTGTTTGTACAAAAGCTTTTTAAATTAATATAATAAAAATTATTTATTTTACAACTTATAATAATCTGTATCTCTTGTTTTGTCATAAATTCTTCCTTTCTCCAAAGATCTGCCAGGTAAACTATTCTGTGTTCCTTTAATTTAGTGTAAGAAAATATTTGGCAGAATCACCATAATATTAGTTATGGTATTGTTCTTTATATCTAAATCAAATATACATTTTTTACCTTATCTTCACATAGAACCTTCTTATCTGATCATAGGATCTACTGTAAAGTAGAGATTTAGATACCTAATCCACCTAAAATAAAATTAAAAGGTTGGAGAAAAGTGAGGAGTCAGGGTGAGACATTGTACTAGAATGATCAAAGAAGACAATGTCAATGTTAGCTATTATTATTAGCTATTATTCCCCTCTGTGCAGTCATCATGGAGTGGGAGCCCCTGGTGGATGGATGAGCACCCTGCTCACATCCAGGGATATAAGCGACAGTCTTTGTTGAAGCATACACTGAGAAATTTAAATAATGTAAAAACAAAAGGTATCAAGAAAAAATGTATTAAATTAAGCCAGCAGCCTTTGGGGGCCAGTTAGGTGACTCAATGGATTGAGTGCTAGACCTAGAGACAAGAGACACTGGGTTCAAATCTGACTTGGACACTTCCCAGTTATGTGACCCTAGGCAAGTCACTTTGTTGCCCCCAATGCCTAGTCCTTACCTCTCTTCTGCCTTGAAATCAATACACAGTATTTAGTCTAAGACAGAAGGTGAGGATAAAAAAATTTTTTTTTCTTCTTTTTTTGCATTCTTCATTATCTGGTGTTCCTCTGGCCTCTAAGTATGTCCTGAATCCCAGTGGAGTTTCCCCATTTCCCATCCTCATAATTCTTTCTGCTATGCAATGTGTGAAAGACCAGCTCTGTTTTCTCCTCCAGTGACTTCAGGGGCAGAGACAAAATTATTCTCTAACCTTTGAATCTCCATCACAATAGAAGGCTCCAAGGACAGGAGCTGGAGGAACTCAGAAGAGTCTAAAAAAGAAGCCCTTCATGTTATGCAATGGAATACTATTGTGCCATAAGAAATGCAAAGAAGCAAAGAAGATGATCACAAAAAAACCTGACCAAGCACAGATATATGAAGTGATGCAGAGTGAAGTGAGCAGGACCAGGAGAACATTGTATACAACAAATAGCAATAAAGTATGATAACCAACTGTGAATGGCTTAACTATAATCAGCAGTGCAGGAATCCAGGACAACCCCAAGGGATTCCTGATAAGAAAGGATTTCCACTGCTATAGAAGGAACTGGATACAAATTGAAGCATGACATTCTTCACTTTATTTCCTCCATGAATTTTACTCTGGTGTAAGTAATATGTGTCTTCTTTCACAACATGATGAATGTGGGAAATTGCATTATATAATTGCACATATACCACCTATATCATATTATCTGAAGTCTTGGGGAAAGGGGAAAGGTGGAAAGAGGGAGAGAACATAGATTACAAAATGTCATAAAATGATTATTGAAAATTGTGCTGGCATGTAATCTGGAAAAAATAATTTAAAACTAATTTAAAAAGAAGAAAAAATAGAGACCCTACTCCAATCACTCAGGGAACCTAATAAAAGCTGCAGGCACCTTCTACAGCTGACTGGGTTCTATATTCCTTTGTTACTGAGGCATTCTAAGTAGCATCTAACACATTTTTGGTACCTGATCAATACACTTATTCATAACAATCTATTATTTATGTTCAAGTTTGCTATAGAGTTTTTGTTCCAGAATTCTCTTCAAGACCACAGACATGATACCTTTATGATAATTAGGTGAAGCCCTTGGGAATCTGGGGAAAAAATGCCTCACTGAAATGTCATGTTTAAATAGCCCAAGTATTTTTAAAAATCTATTGCTGGCTGGACTCATAGGAGCTAAAAGCATGACAGGATGTCTAGCCCAAAAGTGATATTAGAGAAGAACACAAACAAATAATGGCTAGATCTCTGCAGGAAAATGGGATTTAAAATGAAAGAGGGGAGGACCTGACAATACAACACACTGGGGAAACAATAAGGGAATACAAATAATGAGTTGGCCTTGTGTTATCTATGGGAGAAACAAGGTCGATAAATGTCCGTGTAAGAGCTCTCTGGGAGAGCCTCTCTGCAGCTTAATGTTGGGTCTCCCAGGACCACTAGAAGGGTTTGAGGGTAATCATCTGTGACACACTAAGGCTGTCCTCGTGACACAATTTGAAACAACTGACCTTATTTTCAAGCTTTGGCTGCCAAAAAAGCGAATGCCAAAAACAGAAGCCTTCGTATTCAGAGAGAACCTCATTGATTCGTCATATCTCAAAATTGGTGAGGTAACACTTGATTTGAACTCTTTATCCCTCTTATGCAGAAGTAATTTGGGGTCATTTAGATAGTCCCTTCCCACCTCATGTAGAAGCTGAAAGACCAGCAGCCTGGGGTAATAGGAAGAAGACTAGACTTGACAAAGAAGACCTAGACTAGCTACTAAGTTTGGACAAGTCGCTGAATCATTCTGAGCCTCTGTTTCCTCATCTGTAAACTGGAGATAACAGCATGGCACTACCACCAGGGAGAGCTATGGAATCAGCCAAATTGTCTGTTCCTTTCTATCATAGGTCCTCTAACCTAGATAGAGTCTCTGAACTTTAAACTACATGCTTTTTGCTAACTATATTTCAATATAATTGGTTTCCTTGGGAATCTCATAAATTTTATTTTATGTGTGTTAAGTCCATAAGTTTCACCAGACAGCCAAAGAAGTCTATGACACAAAAAAGGTTAAGTCTCCCTGGTCTCCCTGAAGGTAACTGTGTGTCTACCAATCAAAAAATCTCTTGGCTTGGTACCCAATTCTTAGCTTTTCCTTCATAGCTAGCAAGCAAAAGTCTCTGAACAATACATCATTAAAACCAATAAATAGGATTAGATAAAAGGCAATTACTTTTCCCTAACATGTGCTTCACATGCCATTTGATTCGGCAATATGTTATTTAGAGCTAGAAAACAAGATCCTCTACTTCAATCCCATTACTTTATAGAAGAGAAAACTAAAGCCATAAAAGGTTGAATGACTTGCTCAAGGTTACACAGATCTCAAGTGGCAATCCCAGGTTCTGGGACTCTAAATCTGTGCCACGTCAAAATCTTTTCCAGGGGGCAGCTGGGTAGCTCAGTGAATTGAGTCAGGCCTAGAGACGGGAGGTCCTAGGTTCAAAGCTGGCCTCAGACACTTCCCAACTGTGTGACTCTGGGCAAGTCACTTGACCCCCATTGCCTACCCTTACCACTCTTCCACCTAGGAGCCAATACACAGAAGTTAAAGGTTAAAAAAAAAAGTAAAAAAAAAAAGCTTTTCCAGTATCGAATATGTCTCTTTCTTCTTTGCATTCTTTTTTATATTTTTATGTATTTGTTACATTAAAATACCTAGTTAACTCTTCCCTTCCCCCCGTTAAAGAAGGCATCATTTGACAAAAAGATATATGTATGGCAATGATCCAGGACAATTCTGAGGGACTTATGACAAAGAATGCTCTCCACCTCCAGGGAAAGAACTTTTGGAGTCAGAATGCAGATAAAAGCAGATGATTTTTCACTTGTTTATTTGGACTTACGTTTTGGGGTTTTGGTTTTATAAGACCATTCTTCTGCTTTGGGACCAATACACATTATTAATTCTAAGATAAAAGGTAAAGGTTTAAATTGTGTATATATAGTAGGGGCATAAAGTATGTAAACAGATTAAAAACGAATATTAATAAATGTCTAATAAAAATGCATATTAAATCAAAAAAATTGTGTATATATAAAACTATGTCTTACTTATTTCTATTTATCTGTTCTTCCTCTGGAGGTGGATACATACAAATCACTCTTCAAAGAATATTTCTGTTGCTGCATATAATGTTCTCTTGGTTCCACTGGTTTCACTCTTTCAATCTTTCCTGTGTTTTAATGAGGGATGCTAGCTAAGCCAGTCTTATTTTTAGTCTGTCTCTCTGTAAAAAGGAAATGAATGCATACAGTTAACTCACAACTAGTTTATAAGGCACTAAAGACATTGCAGTAATATTCAGAGATGACAGCTGCATGCTCAAACAGATACCATGATGCCATAAATTTTAGGATTTCAGGAACATTTCTTTCTCCCAGGATCAGAACCTTTGCTAAGCTTTGGTCTATTTCTGCCATTCCAACACTGAAACAAGGTACTTACAAAATGTTCCAGAGGCTCTACTATACTGTCACAGTATGGCTCTACTATCACAAATCCAGCACAGTGGGCAGGGATAAGGTACAACCCCAATCATCGTTAATCATCATTGTGGCCTCCTAAATTCCTCTTGGTTTCACCTTCAAAAGCTCCACAGTGAAGGCTGAGCATCCCACATTGCATTTCTCCACAAGTTTGTCAAAACAAAATCCAAGTCCACACTAAGGAACATTCGTCAATTACTTTGTCCCTCTGCATCTCAGAGAACCTGAGAATTGTCTCTACAAATCATCACTACATATCCACAATGTCTACAGCACAGTGTTGTATAAATCAAATTCAATAATGCTTATGGTACATATTAAGGAGGTCTCTCCTGAGCTCTTTTGTCTCATGCAATTCTAGAACAAGTAATCCTGCTGGGGAAAACAAACAAAACAAGACACAATTCCTGACAAGTATCCTAACTCATCCAAGATGTAACCAGTGGACTAAGATCCAAACATCCAGGCTTAGATGGATTAGGTTTAATCTTGGAAACTACCCAAGATTGTACTGCCCACATGCAGAGATGCCTCTGGGAAATATAGGAATATAAAATGTATTTCATGGTTTAAATCTCCACAGATGTGGGTAAAAAAGTCCCCAGGTCCTGCTTAAGTACTTAAGGCAACAATGCATATTGGGTACAGGATAACCTTTACTCCATTTCACAGAAAATGCAGAAAATGCATAAAAGAATCATAGTAGCCCATAAACAATGCAATTCACTTTGTTTTCTAATGGCTTCCATTTCTTACTCTTCTCCCAAAGCAAGTCCTCAAGACTTTCAAATTTAGAACATCACCTTGTGTTTGGACTCAGATCAGAAGAAAAATAAACTAGGTGCCACTCATAGAATGAATCTTCAATGAGCTGGTGAGTCCCAGTTTATCCTAGAAAGTCACAAATCATCCAGCCTCATGCTAATATTTTGAGAGTCCAACTATCCCCTAAAGTAAATGAATTTGGGGTTGCAAGAGGTAACCATCTTCCCACCTAACCTGTAGTGCCCAAATAATTCATGGTATTAGCAGGAGCAAAGCCCAGATCTGTTATTTTCCCTGTGATAAAATTGTATTTTGCTCTAGTCCCCTTGATCGCTGTGTTCCCTTCTGCTTAGCATAGTAAATTTACAAGAAGCTAGTATAAAGGGCAATAGCAAGAATTAAAATTACAAAAAGGGAAGCTAGAAGTCACATAAAAACTGTCCCAAAGACCAAAGGAGCATAATTTACAATAGTATTATATAACCAAAATTTACATCCTGGTGGTATGTGCTGAATCAGGAGAATCCATCTAGATTCTAGATGGTGCTATCAAGGTTCAGTCCTATGATATGTAAATATCAAAGGCTTGCACAGTTCCAGACCAGAAGAACATCAAAAAGGTGCTGCTAACTTTGAGGTAATGTAGCTGTGCTAACTTTAAAGACTTACCAATAATTTTAAGATTAAATGAATGTTTTAACAAACTAAGTCCAAGGTGAAACAGATAAGAGTTAGTTTCAAAAAATCCATAAAAATGAAACCTCAAACTCTTGCCCACTTCCACCTCCCAGTACTCTTCCATCTCCATTGCGTTCTTGCTACCTAGAGCTCCCAGATCTAATTCATGGTTATGTGAGTGATTATCTGGGCCTCCCCTCTTCCCCATCCTCTTCTCCATCACTTCTTGTCACCCTTTGCCATTCCATCCCCTATTCTTATGCCATCTGCCTCTATAATCTTTTTGCCTCTTGTCTCTAAATCCTCCATGCCTATTTTTTATTTTTATTTTTTTTAAAACCCTTACCTTCCATGTTGGAGTCAATACTATGTATTGACTCCAAGGCAGAAGAGTGGTAAGGGTAGGCAATGGGGGTCAAGTGATGCTCAGGGTCACACAGCTGGGAAGTGTCTGAGGCCAGATTTGAACCTAGGACCTCCTGTCTCTAGGCCTGGCTCTCAATCCACTGAGCTACCCAGCTGCCCCACCTCCATGCCTATTAAAGTGTGATTGTTTCTCTGTTTCCTTTTGTCAGTCATGGTATTTCCCAGTAAGTACCCAAAGAACTAGACATGCCTACCCCCATTTCATAATTTCATAAATTAATTATCAATTCAGTTCCATGTCATGGCTATGACTCCTATACTGATTATCTAACTTGGACCACATATGATGCCATCTTCTTTTCTCTCAAAGAGGCAGATACCACCCAGGAATTCTTCTCTTCATAAAAGGTAGGAAACTTGACCTCTCTAACCTGGAGTTTCTTGATAAGCAATTCCCCAGAGCTGACACTGCCCAGAAAATTTCCCTTCTCTTTAAGAAAGGATATGGGATCACATTTTCTAGAAAATGCTCCTTCCTCCATCCAGGAGATAGAGGTTCAAGAATTCATCATGAGGTTCCTCTCTCCTAAGACCACATTAGATCATGTAGACTTCTTTTTTTTTTAAATTTAATTTAATTTTTGTATAAACCCTTACCTTGTTATTGGTTCTAAGGCAGAAGAGTGATAAGGGCTAGGCAATGGGGGTTAAGTGACTTGACCAGGGTCACACAGCTAGGAAGTGTCTGAGGGAAGATTTGAACCCAGGACATCCTGTCTCTGGGGCCTGGCTCTCAATCCACTGAGCTACCCAGCTGCCCTCCATGTGGACTTCTTGAGTAGCCATTAGTGCTCCTGGGATAAGACGTGGAAACCCCTGCCTCTAGCCCCTTTAGAAGTCAGGTCTACTCTTGCACACTGGTCTATCCTCTGGAAGAGGAAAAAATGGGAAAGTATGCTAAGTACTGTGGGCTCTGTGCACATTAGGTGCTGCTACAGAAGTTATACCAATCCACAGGGCTTAGTTCTAGCTTTCTACAACCGAAATAATCTGAACAGTCACAGGGTGTTATATACAAATTGGCCACCAGGTGGCAGTACCCGCGGGCCAATAGTTTAAGTGCTTTTGTCAGAGGGACTTAGAAATACTTGCACCCGCTTTCCCAAGGGTTGCAGTATCACCTCTTGTTCACCAGATGGTGCTCAACCTACAAACTCAATCTATTCCCATCAGCCCGGCGCTGGTAAAGCAAGTGCCACCTGAATGCTGGTTCCATTCAAAATAGAACTGGAAGCACGATATAGACTATACATAACAATTACTAAAATAGGAAACATTTCGCGATCATTTTCCAGGTCCTGTTCCGTATTTGAAAAACCTCTTGTTCTTGACTTAACCCACTCCATTCCTAAACTTTACATATATGTAAAGTGTTATATGAATTACAAATGTAAAGTATCGTTATTAAATCAAAGAGTCAAGACATACGGTATTTAGCAGCCAGGGTAAGCATGAACGTCTTTCGCTCGTCTTTTTCACATTTTTGAATTATATGATTACTTTAGTATTCTGGAAGAAAAATGTGAAGAAATTGAGCAATTTAGAGCAGCAAATGGTTAATTTTGGGAAATGAGTGAACCACAACTGACTCCATATTGTGACAATTCTGGAGCTAGTTAAATTCTATTTTTTTATTTAAAATTTCTTATTTATTTTAAATTTAAATTTAAAATTTTCTTTCCAATGTTGGTACTAGTCAAAATTCTGAGTTGTGAGAAAAGTTTGTTCAACTGTAAAAATTGGGAGAAAATCTTAATGAATTGCTTGGCTGCATGGCTGCATGTTTAGAGACCCTTAACAAAGTACCTGGATTATGTTGATCAGAAATGTAGTCCTCTCCTAAGACTGACAGAAGGAGTTTTCTCATAATATTATATCTCAAGCAACCTATGTACCTTATCTGAAAACCACCCCCATACTGATTAACCAGTTATTGTTTCCATGTTCCTTTGATTGCTTACAGATACTTAAGGAGAAGTGGGGCATCTCTTCTTGAAATCAAGGAATTGTACCTATTTATTCTTCTCTCTCAATTTGGAAAATCTCTAATATTTCATCCAATTAGAAGTCAGATTACCTAATATTGTATTGCTTCCTTTTCATTAATTGATCTTATTCGTTGTTTTTAATGTATAAAAAGTGTTATATGGAAATTTTGAGGAAAGGTGTGGTATAAGGGAATTTGAAAGGAGGATGTTGGAGACTTGCTAAGTGGGTAATCTCGGTTACAGGTAGGTTGGGATTAAAGGAGATTCAGGGTATAATAGGACTGAAGTCAGGAGTATAACACAGAAGAGAAACAGAGATCTTCAGGGAGAAGAGAAATTAAACTAAACAGACAAACACAGCAGGCTTACAGACTGCGACTTAGACTCAAACACAGGCTGAGGGAAATAGACTAGACTGAAATTAACAAACAGGCTTTAGTTAATTTCACAGGAAGGGACTTGTTTTGAAATAACACCTTCCTTCAAGATGGATGCCCCAGCTTCCCTCTAAACCCAGAGTATGTTGTTTCTTTCCCTCTTCTTCCCTCTTGATAACTAACAGAAAAATTATACTAATAGGGCTGTTGAAACACAAAAGGGTTTATTTTCTTTGAAGGATGTTTGTTAGGAAGGTGGATCAAAGGAAAGCCCTATCAGTTGTCTCAGGAACCTCAGGTGGGGGAAGGGAAGCAAAGATGGAGTCTGAGTAAGGACCTGCCTTTAAACTCAGCTTTACAAAGTGTTATTGCTATCTAAAGGAATAAATGATGACTGATTAACTATAACTAATGCTATCAATTAGGTATCCCTTCACAGATTTAACTCCTCTCTAATTACTCTCCTTATTAACTCCACAGACATATAAGGTAAGGGAGGGAAGGCAGGGATGGTATTAGGAAAGGAAGATATAAAGGGTTTATCTAAAATAATAATTTCTTAAGTAAATATGTCAAAGCTAGGCTAAATTTCAATATTAAAGCTAGGTAATCAAGGCAGCTCAGCTGACTGACAACCTCCCTCCACGGAAGATCCAGCCAACTGTCTTTCCTCAAGATTTCAAACCCCTAACAGCTTTTGGAACTCAGCCAAAGCTAGAAAAAACTATATCACCCCAATTCTGTATACTACAAAAGCCATCTCCCCTTATATGTGGAATCTATCCCTAAACCAAGGAAGAGCCTTGGCCCTGATTTGTCAGGCAATTGCCATGCATTGCTTAATAAATCAATATGCCCAAAAGATCAAACCTACAACTCAATAAATCCAAATATTCCAAATACTCATTATTCAACAAAAAAAGGGCTGAGAAAATTGAAATACCATATGGAAGAAATTAGATTTAGACCCACAACTTACATCATATGCCACAATGAATTTTAAATGGATACAACTTAGGCATAAAAAAAGTCATAACTTAAGTGAATGAAGAGAAGGAAATGACCAATGAGGAGATAGAGAGGATAACAAAGGGGAAAAAACTGACAATCTGAATTACATAAAATTAAAAAGTGTTTGTACAAGCAAAATGCAATGAGAATTATAGTGGAAAATAGAAGGAAGAAATCATCGTATCAAATTGCTCTGATAATGGTCCAGTATACAAGATACAAAGGGAATATTGATCCAAATACAGAACAAAAATGATTATCCCAACAGATAAATGGTCAAACGATATAAACAAAAAGCTCTCAAAATAAAAACCACATGAAACAATGTTCCAAATCACTAACCATTAGAGAAATGCAAGTTAAAATAATTCTGAGGGGGTATCTAGGTGACACAGTGGTTAGAGAGCCAGGTCTAGAGACAGGAGGTCCTGGGTTTAAATCTGATCTCAGACACTTCCTAGCTGTGTGACTCTGGGCAAGTCATGTAACCCCCACTGCCACTCTTCTGCCTTGCAATCAATACACAGCATTGATCACTTCTAAAAAGGAAGGTAAGGGCTTAGAAAAAAATAATTCTGAGGTTCTAAGGTTCTACCTCATAGCCATCAGACAAAGATGTTTAACATCTAAGTTCCTTCTCTTATCAGAATAGATTCAATTCTAGGGTAGTACTATAAGTCTGAAGGATAATAAAGGTCCTGGGGAAGATAGACAGGACAGTGAAGGAGAGATTATAACTGTTCAACATTAAAGGTATGAGTCTTTCCTGTTTTGCAGCAACTATTGCATGAAGTAAAGCTTTTTATATTTGATGTCCCAGACAGTTAAAGACATTTTATATTTTCTGCTTAGACCTAGGTACCAACTATATTCTGATGTTTCTAGGTTGGGGTAAAATGAACCAATTTTTTTTGTTTTTAAGAAAAACACTAACCAGGGATATGAATCAAAAAGGGATTGATTTATGAGAAATTCTCAGAATGGACTCAGTTTACATAAAAGCAGAGTTTCAGTTCTAACCAGTGGATTCCACTTAATATCAGCAAATTCAACCTTATACAAGTCTCTTTACTAAAATGCCTAAAATATCTAGCATGATACTAATTTTACCTTTATTTAATCATATTGTTTTGATTAGTCTATATTTAAAAAACTGTGAAAAGGCAATGCTGGAGAAAAAAGACAAATTGGTAATAAAATTATTTTCTTATCTTGATAGAAAGACCCTGTGCTCTTAACTTATATTTCCTTTATGTAATTTGAGCATAAATTATTTTTACAATTTGTAATGACAGGAATTTCCAATAAAAAACACATTTTCCCTCAGAAACCTTGGCAAACTGTTCTTTCCCCCCACTGCCTGTGAGAGTGTAACCTAGGGCCTCACAGTCTCACAGATGTGTTACCAAAAGGGGAACTACCTAACAGGAGGGAGTTAGTGGAGAAGAAAGGAGAGTGACAGTCATGAAGAAAAAGATGCAGAAATGCATCTTTCACAGATCTATGCAATGTGAGAGGTGGAAGAGGACTTAGAAGTCATTCAGTTCAACTCTCTTATAGATAATACAAGTGAAACTCAGAAAGATGCCCAAGGTCATAAAATAATCATCTTTGTTTGACATCCCACAAGGATTGGGAAGATTTTGATATGATTAGCTGTCTTCACTTATTTATTGTCTTAAAATGAGAATTCTGTTAACCTGTGCTTTAATTATCCTTCCCAGCTTCATGCCATCTAAAAATTCAATAATTAAGACATATGTTCCTTGAAAAGGACAAAAAGAGTCATCCATGGCATAACAATAAGAAATAACCTCAATTTGACCATGAACCATTTATTACTGTTCTGTAGTTCTAGACATTTGGTTCACCTATACTATCATCTAGCCCAGTGATGGGCAAATTTTTTAAAGAGGGAGTCAAAGGAAAGGAAATGCTCATCTGTCAGTCTGTTTCTAAGGCAACTCGCTCGAAGTTTCATTGTATTGTATCCTACTCATTGTATTCGTCAGATTAGGAATAATGTCAAGCTACAGGATAGAACATTTCAGGGGACTGCATCTGGACCACAGGCTGTAGTTTGCCCATCACTGATCTAGACAATATCTCACCATCTTGCCCACAAAATCATGATGAAAAACTTTGTAGTGTCTTACTGAAATACAGTAGTATAAATTATCTTTCTGGCATTGTGCTGATCTAGCTGACTAGTTTTTTAAAAAAAAAGAGAGGGGGTGGAGCTGAGTGGCTCAGTGGTTTGAGAGCCAGGCCTAGAGACAGGAGGTCCTAGGTTCAAATCTGCCCTCAAACACTTCCCAGCTGTGACCCTGGGCAAGTCACTTGATCCCCATTGCCTACCCTTATCACTCTTCTGCCTTGGAGCCAATACACAGTATTGACTCCAAGATGGAAGGTAAGGGTTTTAAAAATAAATAAATATTTAAATATTTAGAAAGAGAGAGAGAGAGAGAGAGAGAGAGAGAGAGAGAGAGAGAGAGAGAGAGAGAGAGAGAGAGAGAGAGAGAGAGAGAAC
>NC_058133.1:281997915-282007799 GCF_016433145.1 Gracilinanus agilis
ACACACATATATATATATATATATATATATATTCTCCTTCCCAGGATCAATTTATCAATCAACAGCAATCATTCATTAAATACCTGCAATATACCAGGCCCCATTCTAGGGACTGGGGATTATAAAGCCTCAAGAAGTTTACAATGTAATAGGGAAATGAAGGAGAGGAAGAGAAGGGAATGGCATAAGAATATAAAAGTCTATACAAATTGTACACAAAAATGAATACATGGTAGGGTAAGGCAAGAGCAGCTATGGGGAAGAGGTTCAAGAAAGGCTTCATATAGAAGGTGGGATTTGAGTTGAATCTTCAAAGAAACCAAGAATCCTGAGAGGCAGATTCTGGGTGTGGGCACAGCCAGTTCAGAGGGATGGAGACATAAAATGGCATTATCTATGGACAGGCAGTATAGCAGGATTGCAGTTCTATGTAGGAAAGAAGAGGACATATTCAAGAGATGCTATAAAGGTAAAATTGATAGTCCTTGGGTATATTGGCAAACCAATAAGTCTAGAAGTGGAGTGTATGATCAGGGAAGACTAGCATTTGGCATGAGGGCTTGCTACATTCTTTTGAGGGCTGCTCATCCACTTTTGGTGTCCACCTTTCACCTGTGGCTCTAAGAAGCTCTAGCATGCCCACCTGCCAAACCCAGATAAAGCCATCTCAGCAGATGTGCTACACCAGGTTGAGGATAACCAACAGACTTCAAATGCATTGGTGAGTTAGGGGGAGTGTCTACTCCATGGGAAGACTTCTCTTGGGGGTGGATGAGAACAGTTTCTTCCAATGGCCATGAAGACAGCTGAAGCAGGCACTGAGGAGCCTGTTCAGACATGAAAGATTCCAAGATCATTTACTACATCACCATCCATTGCCTGTCATCCTGAGTTTTGTCTCGCCACTGGATTTAGATAGTTTTGGCAGAAAGAATAAAGCTGATGGCTTTATGCAACTAGCCCACTTAAATCCAATGCATATATTTGAAGGCAAGACATTTGGGTCCTTTTTAAAAATGAAAGATACACAACAATAATCTAAAAGCACAATGGCAAATCTCTGAAATTTTAAGTTTTAAATCTCATCAAACCTAGAAGTGTTTTGGCGACTCTAAAATTTTATGTTATAAAATGATAAGAATAAGAGCCCATCTGCAGGAGTAAAGATCTGGGAGCTCCCTAGATCAATAAAACCATGAGTCCAGTCTCTATCCTTTTCCCTAGATTTGAGTATTGGCACAGATCATAGAAAAGCACAGATCATAGAACAATTTACTTGGAGAGCTCACTGTGAGTGGTGTTTGGCACCTGGAGACAGAAAGACCAGACAATTCTTGGAGGCAGTTTTTGGGCTAAGGGGAAAGGGGGAAATTCAGACACTTTCCCATTTGCTATTCAATTCTTGCTTTCTAAATGGCCACAATTTAATTCCTTATTTTGCACCACTAGGCAGCAATGAAATTGCTGGGGAAGGCAAACACAACATGATTGATTGACAAACCAAAAAACAGGTTTTTGCAGAGACAATTTTAATAGAACATTCAGCAGGGCTTCTGTCCACCCCAACCTTTGTTTGTGCTCCCTGTCTGAAGATAAGTGACTGCTGACTGCCTCCTCAGCCTGTCAATGGAGAGGAAAAAACAAAACAAAACAAAACAAAACAAAAAAGAAGCTTTGGACAGCTGCAGATTAAAAGTGTAGAAAAAGAAGGGGGTGGAGTGGCCAGGAGAAAAGAGGAACAAAATGGGAGCCTTTGGGATCAACCTGGCTAGGAACCAGGGTGAAAAATCTAATCAATAACAGCTGGTTCTTTGGGGACTTCCTGGTTTCATACAAGGCAGTTAATGAATGGCAGTGCTTAGACTTTCCAAATTTGAAATGACTGCCATGGATGTCACTTTCTGCTGTTGGTAGCTATTTTCTTACTACAAAGCCACACTATTTTGAGACTAATAGGCAGAGATCAAGAAAACAAAGTGAAGGGATCCTATAAATGATTAAAATGACAATAATAATAATAATAATAATAATGTAACTCAAGCCCCAAACCCCATTAGTATGACTCCCCTCATTGATGGAGATCAGTGCCCTGTATCTTTCTGAGGGGTGGGCAGAGTTGACAAGAGCCTCTCTCTTCTCTCCACTCCTGTCTTCCTCCTCTCCTCTCCTCTCTGAATGGAGTCAGGAAGACCTTAGTCAAATTTGACCTCAGATACTTACTAGCTGTGTGATCCTGGTGAAGTCACTTAAACTCTATTTTCTTCAGTTTTCCTCTTCTGTAAAATAGGAGTTATTGTTTTTTAAAAACATTTATTAATATTTATTTTTTAGAAAAGTTAACATGGTTACATAATTCATATTCTTACTTTCCCCTTCACCCCCCAAGATCCCCCCCACCATGGCTGATGCGTATTTCCACTGGTTTTAACGTGTGTCATTGATCAGAACCTATTTCCAAATTGTTGATAGTTGCATTGGTGTGGTACTTTCGAGTCTACATCCCCAATCATGTCCACCTCTGCCCATGTGTTCAAGCAGTTGTTTTTCTTCTGTTTCCAAGGAGTTATTATTGTTGATGAAGTTTTATACTCTTTTTTTCCATCTGGCCAATTCTGAGTTTAAAAGTTTTATTTTCTTCTAGTTTTTTGTGTCTCTTTTACCAAGCTACAAATTGTCTTTTTAGTATTTTTTCTCTGTCTCTGTCTTCTGTCTCTTTCTGTCTGTCTGTCTGTCTGTCTTGCTGTTACCTTGCTCACCCCAGGAAAGATCCTTTATTACCTGGTATATATTCTCCTGTGTATATCTTCATTGATTTCTGTTTATTGTGGACTTGAATAAATGAGTTTCTTTGCTACCTACTATGTATGTTTATGGTGGAAGTGGTATGTGTTACAAAGGAGGTCAAGTCCTGGATATAAAGCTTAGGGTCCTGCTCCCCTATAATGAAACAATGATCAGAAGTTAGCAGAAATATTAAAATCATATCCCCTACATAAATTTATTTAATTCCCAATACCTAGCCCTCTTTTGCCTTGGAATCAATACAAAGTATTGATTCTAAGATGAAAGGTAAGGGTTTTTTTTAAGCCTACTGTGTTAAGAGTCTTGTGCTAGAGGAGATAAAAAAATTTTATGAGACATGGTCTTTCCTAAAGTAGAATTAGATATCCATAAGCCCTGCTACTAAGATGGCTGGGGCTGGTGGACCTCTTGAGTGTGGAAGTTCTGAGCAGCAATGGGTTAAACCAATTGTGTACATCCCAAGATGGTGAGCTCCTGAATGCAGGAAGCTACCAGGTTGCCTCAGGAGGGACAAACTGGCCCAGAAGGTCAAAGGTCCTATGCTGATCAGAAGAGGGACCCAGCCTGTGAGAAGATTCTACTTTTCCAGTCTAGATAAAGTAGAGAGACCTAATCTTTAAAAAAAAAAATAACCTTTGTTCTAGTGAAGCTCACAGTCTAAGAAGAGAATAAGACCCAAACACAAATAGAATTTAATCAGATTTTCATATTTTTTCCACAGGTGGTACAAAAGTCTGGAATTTCCTAACCATATTTCAGGGATTTTGGTCACAGAAAGACCCTTCCTATTCTGAGATTTTGAAGAATTATCATGTGTTTGGGGAGTGGATATGGATGGAGTTTGGTCATGTTTTTGAGGTGGATGATGGAGTCACATTACAGGTATTTCACATTGTGAAATCAGGCAGTATAGATTGCATATGGCAGTCTGGTTTCAGCAAACAAGCATATGCTTTATGGAACCCAACCTGAGGTTGCCAGTTGTGGCTGTCCTTTAAAAATGGAAATTGCAGTTTTTTGCCACCACAAAGAGCACAGCTATAAATATTTTTGTACATGTCTTTTTCCCTATGATCTCTTTGGGATATGAACTGAGCAATGGTATGGCTGGATCAAAGGGCAGGCAATCTTTTAGCGCTCTTTGGGCATTTGCCATCCAGAATGGTTGGATCAATTCACAACTCCACCAGCAGTGCATTAATGTCCCAATTTTGCCACATCCCCTCCAATATTCATTACTCTCCCCTGCTGTCATTTTAGCCAGTCTGCTGGGTGTGAGGTGGAACTTGAGAGTTGTTTTGATTTGCATTTCTCTAATTATTAGAGATTTAGAATACTTTCTCATGTGCTTATTGATAGTTTTGATTTCTTTACCTGAAAATTGACTATTCATGTCCCTTGCCCATTTATCGATTTGAGAATGGCTGAACAAATCGGCATATCTGATGGTGATGGAATTCTATTGAACTAAAAGGAATAATGAACTGGAGGAATTCCATGTGAACTGGAAAGACCTCCAAGAATTGATGCAGAGCGAAAGGAGCAGAGCCAGAAGAACATTGTACACAGAGACTGATACACTGTGGCACAATCGAATCTCTACTAGCAGCAATGCAATGACCCAGGACAATTCTGAGGGATTTATGGAAAAGAACGCTACCTAAATTCAGAGGAAAAACTACAGGAGTGGAAACACAGAAGAAAAACAACTGCTTTAACACATGGGTTGATGCGGACACAATTTGGGATGTAAACTCTTAATCACCACCCTAGAACAAGTATCAATAATATGGAAATAGGTCTTGATCAATGACACATGAAGAAGCCAGTGGAAATGTGCAATGGCTACGGGGGGGGGGGGGGAGGGGGGCCAGAGGGTGGGGAAGAGAGAACAAGAACGTGAATCATGTAACTATGGAAAAATTTTTTCTAAAAAATAAAAAACAAATTAAAAAATAAAAATAAAAATGGAAATTGCTTGGGCAGCCAGGTGGCTTAGTAGATTGAAAACCATGTTTAGAAATGGGAGGTCCTGGGTTCAAATCTGGCCTCAGATACTTCCTGGCAATGTGACTCTGAGCAAGTCATTGCCTAGTCCTTGCCATTTTTTCTGCCTGGGAACCAATACAAAGTATTGATTATAAGAAGAAAAGGAAGGTTTTTTTTAAATGAAATTAGAAACAGATTTAATTCTCTTCCAGTCTTTTTGACCAGTGCCTACTACAAAACGGGTGCTTCTGAATTGTCTCTCGCTATTTTAAAAAATTATTTCTATCTCCTGATTTTCTTTCATATAAAAATATCTTTCATCAATCATAACTGCTTTGTGATGCATATTTATGTTGGTATGGTGTTGAGAATAGAAAGATGAAGAGTATCAGTGAGGAGCTGGAAATATATTGAATTTAACCAGGTTAGAGATTTAAATATCAGTCCAGAACATTTAGGTTTTTTCCTAACTGGGAGATCCTGGAACCAAATATGCAAGAGGATCTTTCAGTAATGATTTTTTAATTAATAGCTTTTTATAAGCTTCCCTAAAAACCAAACTAAAATAAAAGGGTGGTTTCTTTGCCTTAGACTAGAAATGGAACCTTTGTTGTAGCCTATCAAGGCCTAAGGATATGGGACCTCCACACAACACCCCCTAAAGAAAATTTTTTTAATTTAGAATATTTTTCCATGGTTACATGATTTATGATTTCCCAACCCCTTTCCTCTCCCATCCCAAGAGCTGACAAGCAGTTCCACTGGTTTAAACCTGTGTCATTGTTCAAAACCTATTTCCATGTTATTCATATTTGCAGTGGAGTGGTCTTTTAACATCAAAACCCTAATCATATTCCTATCAAACTATGTGATTGATTTCTTCTGTGTTTCTGCTCCACAGTTCTTTCTCTGGATGTGGATAGCGTTCTTTCTCATAAATTCCTCTGGATTGTCCTGGGTCATTATTTTGCTGCTAGTAGAAAAGTCCATTTACATTCGATTGTGCCATAATGTATCAGACTCTATGTATAAAGTCCCCAGAGAAATTCTTGCCTCTGAAGAAGATAAGCAGGAAGAGCATGTGGACCAAGGGACCTCTAAATGGACAAAAGATAATATAGTTTCAAAGAATTAACACTTCCCATTAGGAACTGTTCAAGAAAAGAAAAATTTCTCCTGTGAGAGAGAGAAACCTGAATGCCTCTTTTGTTTCCAGCTTCTTTTAGGGAAACAGACCTTTGCATCACAGTGACACCTGTTGTTACAAAATATGCATTACATAATGAATTCATTCAAGATTTATAAAACAACGTATGTGAGATCTGAGGAAAAAGGTCCTTATCAGGGGCAGAGAGAAGCAACACCAGACTGTATTCTAAATGTTTCCTTTTAAATTGATAGTTTAAAATTCAAAACCATTTCCCTGTGCAAACATCTACAAAATGGATATTAGATTCTGAGGCCAGTGTCTGCTTCGGGAAGTGGCAGGGTACTGAGGACATCTAGGAAAGATGAGGTGTTTACAAAGTTAAAGCAAAGTTAGGGTGGAGGCAGTTATGACATCTCTTAGACCTGTAGTCACCAGCTGATCCAGGCAAAAGTCATCCAAGCACAGGGCAGGCAGGTATAGTTAGTTGGCAGGGTTTGGCCAGTTAAGAAAGGGATCTGTACAGATAATAATTCAAAACAGGACAGGATGAGCAGGAACTGAAGCTTGGCTGTGAATGAGGCAGATATCGTATCATAGGAATAGAGCAGGTTGTATGCTGGGAACTCCAAGACTGTACCAGGAAATGCAGGAAGGTAAGGGTTAAAAAAAAAGTAATAATAGCATGTATATGGACTATGGAATGGAAAAGAGAGACTAGCAGCAAATAGAAGGCAACTGCAATTGTACAGTTGAGAAACTTATAAGAGTTACCCTATTTGACAGACACCAGGATGTTCACTCACGTATCCCAGATCGTACCTCCAGAGGTATGCTAGAGCCAGTTCAAACAGACTCTTATTATTAAATTTTTATTGTGATTATTTGCAACTTATTGTTTGTTTGTTTGTTTTTAAACCCTTAACTTCTGTGTATTGGCTCCTAGGTGCTAAGGGTGGGCAATAGGGGTCAAGTGACTTGCCCAGGGTCACACAGCTGGGAAGTGTCTGAGGCTGGATTTGAACCTAGGACCTCCCATTTCTAGGCCTAACTCTCGATCCACTGAGCTATCCAGCTGCCCCTATTTGCAACTTAGAAATCAACAAATTCTAAAAATCAAGGCACAACTTTTTATTTCTTTGGTTGTCTAGGATTAAGAAAGTAATAAAGAATATGACAGTAATACAGACTAAATTTAGAACCATGTCCTGCCTTCTCAGAGAATTGTTTTTTAAACATTTACCAGCATACTCCTGCATGCCTCCTAGATAATGTAAGGATTAAAAATGATAAAGGCTGATATTATGAGGAAAATTATTATTTTAATTACCATGGCCATGTTGGAAAAAATATATACAACCACGCCTGAGTATTTCAAAAAATGCTGCCCATCTGTATCTCCTCCCATCTTCCCTAAGTAGCCAAAGAGGTCGTCTCAAGGCCAACATCTGAATTTAAGCTGCGCTATACATTGGGGACGTCACCACATCCAAAACTGGAAACCCACTGGATCACGGAAAATGTAGTTTCAAAGTCCCCCACATGTCCACAGGAAGTTTGTAAAATACTTTTAAATGGGACCCCCAGAATTCCAAATAACACAATAACATAACTCTTTATCATTAAGGTCTAATTTAGATAAAGTGGCCCTAAGAAGAAGAGGTCAGTGGAAATTACCACAATGGTCCCCCCAGCTATCTATCCTCAGCTACTTTCTGAAAGAAAGTAATGGAAGAAAAGCTATGGAAGGAAAGATCTGAATGGCAAATGAGAGAAGCCTTGAGATGACCCATCAGAGTTGGGTTTTTTTCCTATTTAGACTCATTAGACCAGAAGAAAACAGTGAATAAGCAGATATGAAGCTCCTGTATGGTTCCTCAGTGGCACAGTGACATAGGGGAATCAATTCAATCACTTCCTTTGGAAAGTAAATGGGAAAAGTTCCTTAGTGGGAAGACATTATTCTCATATCAACATTCAGGAATAGAAGATGGAATGGAGGTATGGAACCCATTGGGAAAGTTTCCATTGGATATTCCCACCTAGGAAGAACAACTGAACTGAAGAGTGGTTGTTGATATCATCATTTCTTCCAGAATATTTAGGGATACTAGAAAGAAGAAAGATTGGGCAGGTAGGTGACTCAGTGGATTACAAGCCTGGCCTGAGTCAGGAGGTCCTGAGTTCAAATTTGACCTCAGATACTTCCTAGCAATATAACCCTGAGCAAGTCACTTAACCCCAATTGCCTAACCCTTCTGCCTTGGAACCGATATTGATTCTAAGACAGAAGGTAAATAAGGTGGTTTTTGTTGTTATTGCTGTTTTTGTTTTAAAGTAGAAGAAAGGGGAAAGAAGGCTGATGTGTTAAGGTCTAATGGAATGTGGAAAAGGAATACATATAGGGGATGAGACCACAATGGTTGTGGTATCCCATTGCTTCTGCTTGTGCTGTATTGTGGTGTTTGGTGTATATAGGAGAAGCTTTGTTGGTCTACAACTATGGTTTGTGCCACTTGAGGACTTACATACGGTATTCAAAAGAATTAGAGAAGTTAGCAATTATGAGAGCTGTGATTAGATTTAATTTAGCTTATCTTAACTTCTTATTTCCCATCCCAAAAGAAGACCAGGACAACAAAATTCATAGAAGCAGCTTTTTTTTACATTCATGTTTTTAAATTTTTTGAATTCTAAATTACCCCTCTCGTCACCTTCCCTCTCTCTCACTCTTACATTTCACTTCTCTGAGATGGTAAGCAATCCAATATAGTTATGTTAGTGAACCTATGCCACCTATGCTGGAGTATGCCAGAGGGGGCTTCTCCTTTTCCTCTCTCCACATACACCTGAGGACATTTCCTACAGGATATGCCCCTCTGCCCAGCAGCCCAATGAGAGTGCTTCCTCCCTCCCTGTCTGGGGTAAGGTGGGGGGTTCACATGTGTTGTGAGGGTTACAGTTTGGGCATTTGGTCTCTAAAAGGTTTGCTATCACTGTGATGTAGATTTTATGTGTGCAAATCATGGAAAATATATTTCCATTATTAGTCATTTTGTTGAAGAGATCTGAAAGATACACAAAAAAAGAAAGAAGGTAAAATGTTAAAAATAAATCATAACTGGTTTCCGGGTTAAGATGGCGGCAGAGTAAGAAGCAGCTCTTAACCTCTCCTGACCGAAACACACAAAACTCCTCAAGGGGACATAAAAACAAGTCCAGACAAATGGAGGAACCCCCACAACAGGGCACAGCGTGGAAGGTACGTGGAATCGAGGCATTTCCATGCTATAAAGGGGTGAAACAGCCCTCACGAAATCGCGGGCTGAGCAACCACCCCACCCCCACCCCCTCCACACACATCTATAGCTCCGAAGCCAGCTAAAAAGAAATAGAGCAAGTTTGGGGCACCCATCGAGTCATTGGCAGCTCCAGGACCTGTTCCTGAGAGCAGCAAGACTTAGGACCCCATTAAGCCAAAAAACTCAGGTGAAATCTGAGCGCGGGAGCAGGACGCAGGGCACACAACGCAGGCTGAGCAGAGCGCAGGCACTGAGGAGGCGTGGGTGGAGGCAGACACAGCCAGGAACTAAAGCCTAAGTGGGGAACCAGTGTGGACGGGTATACGACTGTGGAAGCAGCGCCCTGAGACTTGTAAAGAAACCTCCGGCAGAGGATCAAGCAAGGGGGCCCACCAAGGGGCTTGACCTTGGAAAAAAACAGAACTCAGACCTCAGGAGCCAATAGATCGCGGACATACACTGAGCGCGAGGATAAATCTGAGAAGCTGCTGGGCTAACGATGGCTACTCAGTCTCAGGAAGTTCAGAAGAGAAAGAATAATAACAAGAAAAAGAAGTCTTTAACACTCGACAGCTTTTACACAGAGAAAATCCAGACAACCGAGCAAACAGAGGAGGAGAACAAACAAGCATCCGGACCCTCCT
>NC_058133.1:282010795-282053069 GCF_016433145.1 Gracilinanus agilis
TAAATTCAGAATGGGTGAACGACTTGAATATAAAGAGGGAAACTATAAACATGTTAAGTGAACACAGAATAGTATACTTGTCAGATCTGTGGGAAAGGAAAGACTTTAAAACCAAGCAAGAGTTAGAGAAAATTACAAAACGTAAATTAAATGGTTTTGATTATATTAAACTAAAAAGTTTTTGTACAAACAAAAACAATGTAGTCAAAATCAGAAGGGAAACAACAAATTGGGAAAAAATCTTTATAACGAAAAACTCTGACAGGGGTCTAATTACTCAAATATACAAGGAGTTAAAGCAATTGTATAAAACATCAAGCCATTCCCCAATTGATAAATGGGCAAGAGACATGAATAGGCAACTTTCAGATAAAGAAATCAAAAGTATCAATAAGCACATGAGAAAGTGTTCCAAATCTCTAATAATTAGAGAAATGCAAATCAAAACAACTCTGAGGTATCACCTCACACCTAGCAGATTGGCTAAAATGAAAGAAGGGGAGAGTAATGAATGTTGGAGGGGATGTGGCAAAATTGGAACATTAATGCATTGCTGGTGGAGCTGTGAACTGATCCAGCCATTCTGGCTGGCAATTTGGAATCATGCTCAAAGGGCTATAAAAGAATGCCTTCCCTTTGATCCAGCCATACCATTGCTGGGTTTGTACCCCAAAGAGATCATAGATAAACAGACTTGTATGAAAATATTCATAGCTGCGCTTTTTGTGGTGGCAACAAATTGGAAAAGGAGGGTATGTCCTTCAATTGGGGAATGGCTGAGCAAATTGTGGTATATGCGGGTGATGGAATACTATTGTGCTAAAAGGAATAATAAACTGGAGGAGTTCCAGGCGAACTGGAGAGACCTCCAGGAAGAGATGCAGAGCGAAAGGAGCAGAGCCAGAAGAACTCTATACACAGAGACTGATATACTGTGGTAAAATTGAATGTAATGGACCTCTGTACCAGCAGCAATACAATGACCCAGGACAATTCTGAGGGATTTATGGTAAAGAAAGCTACCCACATTCAGAGGAAGGACTGCAGGAGAGGAAACATATAAGAAAAACAACTGCTTGAACGCATGGGTCGGGGTGGACATGATTGAGGGTGTGGACTCGAAACTACCACACCAATGCAACTACCAACAATTTGGAAACTGGTCTTGATCAAGGGCACATGACAAAACTAGTGGAAATGCGCATCGGCCATGGGTTGGGGGGGGGGGTGCGGGGGGGTGGTGGAAGGGGAAAGGTGGAGCATGAATCATGTAACCATGTTAAAAATGAATATTAATAAATGTTAAAAAAATATGAAGAAAATAAAATGAAAAACAATAAAAAAATAAATCATAACTACAAGAGTAGTTACATTAGATATTTATAGTAGTTATATAGATATATATGCTATATATGTAGATATATATATATTAGTTATATATTGTCTTTAATAAGGACAAGAGAGACAAAGGACATCATATGGAGCCAATCACCCTGGTTTGACCATGTCTCCAGAAAGAATGACAGCAATCTAATTACTGGCTATTTGCACTAAATTGCAGAATTCCTGGTCTTAAATATACTTTAGTGAATATAGGAAAGGAAAAACAACAGACTGGATTTAAGACAGAGGGTGAAGCCAGAAGCTAAAGTACCTGGGAGCAGCCTAGATACACTAGGACAGCATTGGAGAAGTATTGACTCGTGTCAGACGGGCACAAGGGAGCAGCTCTGTTCTTCCTCTTTCCAGCACCTGAGAACATTCTTTTCACACCCTGCCTCTCTGTCCAGCTGCCCAAAGAGAGGACTTCTTCCCTCTGCTCTCTAGGGTAATGCATGAGTCTCACAGGCAGCTTGAAGTTGCAGTTTGGGTATGTAAACTAGAAAACCTTCACCAACACTGCACCAGGAGAAACTAAGAAGACAGAAACAGGGTATCAGCTAACCATGTCTAGGGTGATAGAAAAGCATTTTAATTTGTTCATTTGTTTATTTGACTCATTTATTTAATTATTTAATTTAGAATATTTTCCCATGGTTACATCATTCATGTTCTTTCCCTCCTCTTTTCCCTCCCCCCTTCTGTAGCCAATGAGCAATTCCTCTGGGTTTTACATATATTACTGATCAAGACCTATTTCCATATTATTATTTGCAGTAGAGTGATAGTTTAGAAAGTCTACAGCCCCAATCATATACTCTTCAAACTATGTGATCAAGCAAATGTTTTTCTTCTGTGTTAGCAAAGCATTTTAGAATTAAATACCTTCTTACAAATTCAGTTCTTTAGGGCAGAAGTACAAATTCCAGAAGAGATGCAAAACCTCTTCTTAGTTAATTCATCCCATTCAGGCTTTTGATTTCTTTGTTCCAATCTCTAGGAGAGTCAGTAATGGGAATAACTAAGAAGGTGTCATCAAGAGTTTGTTTTTTTCTACATTCGGACTCCATCCTTTCTTTCTCTGAAGGCATTTTTTATCATGAGTCACTGAGATTGTCTTGGATCACTACATTGCTGAGAATAACTAGGTCATTCATGGTTTATCAAAAAAAATTACTGTTATTGTATACAGTGATCTTCTGGTTCTGTTCACTTTGCTTTGTCTCAGTTCATATAAGTTTCTCTAGATTTTTCTGAAATCATCCTCCTTCTAATTTCTTATACCGCAATATCATTTATGTGGGATAGTTTCACTGCATATAGAGAGAATACATGGCAAAAAACCTGTTGTGTGTATGTACAAGTCAAAAATTCATCATTTGCAGATCTGCAAATCTGTGTGGATTTGATATACCATATTGGTCCAAGAAAGAGAAGAGACCTCATGTTGTAGAGAGATGACCTTGTATCAGTAAGACCAGGGATCAGTTTTGCCTTTGCCACCTATGTTATGTGAGTCTAAGAGCTATGTGAACTCTGCTGAGTCTTACCTGCTCCATGTCCTCTGGACAACTCTATAAAAAACCATAAACTTCAGAAAAGGTACTAATTAGCATTGCTAGAGATAATAAAAATCTTTCAGAAAGAGAGGTTCAGTGAAAGAGACACATTCAGAGAAAATTGATCTAAATATAGATGTAGTAGAGTGTTTCTTCTTTTTTTTTTTAAACCCTTACCCGAGTGGTAAGGGTGGGCAGTAGGGATTAGATGACTTGCCTGGGTCACACAGCTAGGAAGTGTCTGAGGCCAGATTTGAACCCAGGACCTCCCATCTCTAGGCCTGGCTCTCATTCCACTGAGCTACCCAGCTGCCCTGTAGTAGAGTGTTTAGCATGCATGCTGGCTATAAGTTAGGAAGACCTGGATTCAGAAAATCCTGCCTGAGCCACATTGACTATGTGATCTTGGCTGTCTTAATTGCTAATTCTCTCTAGGCAACTCCCTAAAACAATAATTTTAGGGGGGGAAACTAGGTGGCTCAGTGGTTAGAGTACCGGGTCTGGAGCAGGGAGGACAGAGGTTCAAATATGACCTCAGACATTTCTTTGTTTTGTTTTTTTAGAATATTTTTCCATAGTTACACAATTCATGATTTTTCCAACCCCTCTTCCCTCCCCCCTCTCAGAGCTGGCAAGCAATTTCACTGGGCTATACGCTTATTGTTCAAAGCCTATTTCCATGCTATTCATGTTTGAGATAGTGTGATCTTTTAACATAAAAACCCCAATCATATTCCCATCAAACCACATGATAAATCATATGTTTTTCTTCTGCGTTTCTGCTCCCACAGTTCTTTCTCTGGATGTGGATAGCATTCTTTCTCATAAGTTCCTCTGGATTGTCCTGGGTCATTGCTTTGCTGCTAGTAGAAAAGTATTACATTCTATTGTGCCATATAATGTATCAGTCTCTGTGTACAATGTTCTCCTGGTTCTGCTCCTTTCGCTCTGCATCAATTCTTGGAGGTCTTTCCAGTTCACATGGAATTCCTCCAGTTCATTATTCTTTTCAGCTCAATAGAATTCCATCACCATCAGATATGCCGATTTGTTCAGCCATTCCCCCATCAAAGGACACCCCATCATTTTCTAATTTTTTGCCACTTCAACGAGTGCAACTATAAATATTTTTGTGCAAGTATTTTTCCTTATTATCTCTATGGGGTACAAACCCACCAGTGGTATGGCTGGGTCAAAGTGTAGACATTCTTTTAAAGCCCTTTGCACATAGTTCCAAATTGCCCTCCAGAATAGTTGGATTAATTCACAACTCCATTAGCAGTGTATTAGTGTCCCAATTTTGCCACATTCCCTCCAACATTTATCACTTTCCTTTGCTGTCATATTGGCCAGTCTGCTAGGTGTTAGGTGGTACTTCAGAGTTGTTTTTATTTGCATTTCTCTAATCAGGAGGGATTTGGAACACTTTTCCATGTGCTTATTGATAGTTTTTATTTCTTCTTATGAAAATTATTCATGTCCCTTTAACCATTTGTTGATTGGGGAATGACTTGATTTTTTTATAAATTTGACTTAGTTCCTTATATATTTAGGAAATTAAACCTTTGTCAGAGAGTTTTGTTGTTTTTTTTTTTGGTTAAAAAAAAGTTTTAATTAAAAATTCCTGTAAGTAAAAGATCCTCCGACATCCTGTTTCTACCAATATATGATTAACTTAATGGAAACGAGAAACTTGTTACTTATGTAGGGTCCGCCATAAACGATGCCCACAAACGTTCTGCAGGTTTCTTTAATCATCGAGAATGGACACCGTATGCAAACACTCCATTCGAACGTTCATTACACTTCTATAATAAAAATGGTCCTAAAAGGTCCATTAAACACCGCTATTTAAGTTATACAAATACAGCAGCGTCCATTACAGAGACCATTACGAGCTGCTGACGAGGCACTTCAAGGTAGAGAGAAGAGCTTTGTAAGGAGGAAGCTGCCCAACGGACCAGGGTCAGGCCGAGTGTGACCCAAGAGAAGAGACCAAGAAAATCGTTCCCAGCGAGCAAGCGAGGAAAGCAGCGTGGCCCAGAGAGGACCAGGCACGAGGTGGACATCTCGAGCACCTCTCTGTCACACCTTAATTCTGTGATTGGAGAATGAATCAAACAGAATATAGAAATCAAGGTGACGCTCTCCAGGCTTGAAAAGTCAATACACACCAGATGGGAGTCGTGGGGTGCAAAACCCCCCCAAAAAAGCAACGATGGGAGTTTTAAGAGCTGAGATGAGCTGAGGAGTTGGGAGACAGACTGTCTGGAAGGAGGTGGTCATCCCCCTGTTGGCCATTTCTGGCCAGATCGGGACAACTGGATCCAATTCACTTTTAAGATGAATGGCCCTTTGGAGCAGAAAGATTGTCAGTTTTGTTAAAAAATGTTTTCCCAGTTTGTTTCTTTCCTTCTAATTTTGGTTGCATTGGTTTTATTTGTACAAAACTTTTTTAATTTGATATAATCAAAGTTATTCATTTGACATTTTTTAATATTCTCTATCTCTTGCTTCATCTTAAATTCCTTCCTTTTCCCCAGCAGATACTTTTTTGTTATGTCACCCTGGATAAGTCCATTTACCTAATCCTGGCCCTTCTGTCTCAGAGTTGTTACTAAAACAGAAAGTAAGGGGTAGGGGGGCAGGGAACATAATTACAGAGACAATTCTAATCTATATTGGTAGAGAAAATTTATCAAGACTTCTCAATGGAAGATATGGGACCCCTTGAAAATCTTGAAGATGTGACAAGTGACAAACAGCCTGGTCCCTGACATCAGGATGGCAGTTTGGCCAGACCAGGCACAATGAAAAGACAGAAATCCACAAAAGAACAAAAGACAATTTTTTATCCCATGCATATGAAACCCCTAGACGAATGTGTGTGGTAACTTATCCCCTCATGGATATGTACTTTCTTTTATGCCTACATATCAAGGTCCACTAAAACCCCTCTGATTCCCTTCCCACTTCTCTGTTCACCCCACTTTTCACTTACCCCTATGGAGCTATAAATTATATAAACTCTATTCTCTTCCCCACTTTGGAGAGGCAACTCTGGCCAGTTAACCTTTTCTCCTAATAACTTTCTTTATTTTTTAAGGTTTGTTCAAGCCTTGTAACTCCTTAGGTGATCCACCTCCACAACCCAGATTGGACAGTCCTTCCACAATACCAACACTGATGAAACCAGAAGTTCAGTGGAAGAGGGAAGGACATATATAGAGAACTGGTACAAACATAGAGTCAGTAGAGTGTTAGTAGATAGCAAGCTAAATTTGAAGTCAAGATGACTTGAGTTTGGATTATAACTCTGACACTTGCTAGCTGTGTGACCCTGCACAAGTTATTTAGTCTATAAGTATCGCATCTACCCAGTTCTCTAGGACTTAACTAAATCATAAATGGATTGTCCATCTACCACAGGAAAAGGGAGTTACCGTTCCAGGGGTTCACTGGACATATGCTTCTAGGATCATGGATTTAACGAGCTGGAAAGGACCTAAGAGATCATGTAACCCTTCATTTTACATATGAAAAAATTGAGTCTCAGAGAAAATAAGATACTCATATTACATATGAAGATATTGATTGATTGTCAGGAAATTAAGTGATTTGCCCAAAGTCATACAACTATGTATAGCAATTAAAGTCCATGAAGGCTAAGAAGCAAGAAGAAACAAAGGATCTTAAGAACTTACAAACTAAATAATCAGCCTCTTGATTAGGGAAAATTGGCTGTAATAAAGCCATGAGGCCCAATAAAATGCAAGTTTGCATTTTTCAACTTAAAAAGTCCCCTTTTTCAAAACTTAGAGTTGGTCTGTTATTTCAGAAAGAAAATATTTCCTGAACACTAGTCACAGAATTACCAAATGTTGGGGGCATCTGGTAGCTCAGTGGATTGAGAGCCAGGCCTAGAGACAAGAGGTCCTAGGTTCAAATCCGGCCTCAGACACTTCCCAGCTGTATGACCCTGGGCAAGTCACTTGACCCCCATTGCCTACCCTTACCACTCTTCCACCTAAAAGTCAATACACAGAAGTTAAGGGTTTAAAATAAAAAAAAATTAAAAAAAAAGAATTACCAAATGTTTACATATTCACATTTAAGTAAAAAGTTTATTCTAAACTGCCCTGAGATGGCAGGTAATACGATATAGGTTATAATGTGCTATCATGCAATGCATGCTTCCATGTTCATCATGTTATGAAACAATTAACATATCACATACAAGGAAAAAATCATGAAGAAAATAAAGTAAAAATTGGCATTCTTCAATCCACATTCAGACTCCATCAGTTCCTTCTATGGGACGGATAGTCTTTTAGTCATGAGTCTCTTGGAGTTCTCTTGGATTGCTGTTAATAGTTAAGTCATTCACAGTTGATCATCATACTTTATTGCTTTTACTATGTACAACATTCTCCTGATTTTGCTCATTTCACTTTACATCACTTCATATAAATCTTTCCAGGTTTTTTTCTGATCATCTTGTTCAGCATTTCTCACGGCATAATAATATTCCATTACAATCATATACCACAACTGGTTCAGCCAGTCCCCAACTGATTGGACATCCCCTCAGTTTCCAGGTCTTTGCCACCATAAAAAGAGCTGCTAGAAATATTTTTTTACAAGTAGGTCCTTTCCCCCTATCTTTGATATCTTTGGGATACAGACCAAGTAGTGTTATTTCTGGGTCAAAGTGTATGCACAGCTTTATGGCCTTTGGGGCATGATTCCAAATTGCTCTCTGGAATGGTTATAGCAGTTCACACTGGTGTGAGCAATTTAAAAGTCTCTTTTATCTGAAGAAAAATAAGTTGTTGGCTAGAAATTTACTTTGGCACTTTGTACCTCCCTCCACCAAGGAAGATTTCAACTTTTCAGGCCATGTCATAATAAACAACATTTATATAACATTCTATAACTGGCAAAATGTTTTTATATCCACCATCTTATTTGGGTGCTGTCCTATGCACCAGATACAAAGGGTCTTATTTTTTTTTATTTTAAAGATGAAGAAACTGAGGTTTAGAGATAAAATGCACCTGTGGCCACACCATTAGCAAGCGTCAGAGTCAAGTCTTTCTGGCTCTGCCAGGCATGCCTTCTATCCACTTTTTATTTGTGTCTCTATAAACCTTCTCTGAGTATCCAGCCAAAGTTCTACAATGCCTCCTTAGGTTCTGTTCACACCTTAGGGATACCAGTGTAGCAAAAGAACAATACATGAAAGGGCACACAAAAACGAGGGCAGGCGAGAGGACCAAGAGTACTCTTGGTTGAGGAGCTGACCCCTGGCCAAAATGTATATTATTTTTAGACATTGAAGTCACTGACCATTAATTCTTTTGAAGAGTAGTAGTGAGAAGTAGAGGAAATGAGCCCCATATTTAAACTCCTGAAAGGAAAAAAAAATTGAAAGCAAAGTCTCCTTGCCTCAGAAAGAAGTAAAGAAGTCTAATGTGTACTTTTAACCTGAAAGGTGTACAAGTCTAATTTGCTACTACAATGTACCACTAGGAGGGGATAGCATTTTAAAAATATACCAGCCCAGGAGGCCAGAAGCAAATAGCATTTAGAGCCTAAGTGGATTATTAGCCATTATTTCAGAGGCCTGCACTACCTTTCTGGTTTGGCTGAAGGAGTTCTCTTGACTCCTTTTTAATATTAACCGTTTTTCCTGAGTGGAAAAACAAAAAACATAGCCATAGCTCTTTGTGGGCAATTAAATTCAGAGAATGTCTTTCCTACAGAGGGGCCGGATAATAACTGCTCCCATTCCCCCAACCTATTTAAGCTCCTCTCCCCTTAGTCACTGCTGCTTCTTACCCTGAGACTGCCTTTCTTGTGACTAATACAAGGAAAAGCTTCCTTTCCTGAGTATAATCATTAACTAAATTATCGAACCAAAGTCATTTAAAACCAGAACATTATTAACTCTTTCTTTCCCAAATCAAGCAAGAGAAAGATTTTTAGATCTAAAAACAAAAAGAAAAAAAAACCTAAACCTGGATTTCCGGGAAAGGGGTGGTGGGGGAGGGTTATCTCCAGCTTCCTTTCCTTTTTGTTTTGTTTTTCCCAAGAAAGGACCAGAAAGACTACCAAGCTGTGGAGGCACCGTATTGTTTCTGGACAATTCGAAATTCTACTTGGCAGCACAACAAAGATTCTATTTCATTACAAAGTTTCAGAGTTTCATATTCACAGATTAAAAGGGTAAGAGATCCCCAGAAGTCATCCAGCACAGGACAGTGGAAAACTCTCTAAACTTGGAGTGCTGAGCTCAAAGTAACAAGTGCTGAATTCTAATACCAATTCTGCACCTGTGAGACTTTGGGCAAATCACTTAACTTTTTTTCAGGTTCTCTTTCTTCACCTCTAAAAATGAGAGGCTGAAACAAGAAGACCTCTGTTGTTCCTTCCCAATCTAAATCTATGATTCTGGTTAGATTATTTTGTAGATTAGGAAACTGATGCTAAAATGACTTGCCTAAGGTCTCATAGTTAATGATAGCTCAAATTGCTTAAAACCCAAACTAAATAATGAATAAATAAACAAACATACCAACTGGTTGGTTTTGAGTGCCTATGGGTAGTATATCAAGATACCAAGTTCACGTGCTGTAGAAAAAATTCTGGATTTAAATAATGGTTAAAGATTTAGAGCTGGGAGGGTTGTTAGAAGTCATCTAATCTATTCCCCTCCTTTTACAGATAAAGAAACTGAGGCCAAGGGAAATTTCTTGTTATTATTAGTGACAACAATACTACTACTACTACTATTATTATTATTATTAGTGACAATAATAGCCATATTTTTTAACAATATTGCTATAGGTGGTGATGTTATATATATGTTATATATACTATTGTTTACATTTTTCATAGTGATAATCATAACATCATTTATGTAATTCTTTAAGGTTTATGGAGTGTTTGACAAATAACATTTCATTTGAGATCATAAATGACTTGACCAGGGTTGGCCCTACAGGTAGGAAACGACAGAACCAAGATGTGAACCTAAGACCTTTCATTCCAAATCTCATATCCAAGTCTCATTTGTAGCATGAGAACCTGGGTCCAAATCCAAGTTCTGCCACTGATTACCTGGTGCAACTTTGGGCAAGTCTTCATTTTTCTTGGTCTCATTTTCCTCATCTGTAATATGAAGGAGTTAGATTAGAAGATCTTTAAGGTTTATTCCAATTTAAATATTAGATTGGAATAAATCTTAAAGACAAACCAAGATCTGGATGATTTTCTAGCTGGATTTAGCATGAAGACCTATAATTTCAATGAGTTCAATATTTCATGCTTTTGAGCTCTGTAAATGCTTTGTCATTGTGTTGGAAATTCAAATTCCCCAGAAATCTAGTCCTTCTATAATATTTGATGAATTAGAAAGAGTGCGGGCCTGGAAAGCCCAGGCTCTGGTCAGGGTTGTTAGTCCTTACTCTGTCACTAACAAGCTGTGTGACCCTGAGTAAGTGAATCGCTTCCCCTCTCTTTCCCCTGGTTTCCTTCTCTGCAAAAATGAGAGTTAACTCTAAGGTCCCTTCCAGCTCCACGAATCTGTAGTGTCTGATATTTAATTGTCTTCCCCTATTCTGTTTTTCTATTGTTTTTTCTCCAACTGTACACAGACAAAATATTTGACCCCTCTCTCTCATTACCTGGAAGCCTAACTGTGTTTAGGAAATTGTTCCAAAAGAATAACCTTCAGGTATTGGGTCAGACACCCACTTAATCATAACATCAAGTCTAAAATATTCAGGGTTGCCAGGAAAACAGCTGTGGGTGGCTGAAACACTAACTTTTTGGATTGTGAGTCATCCTCTACCTTCCCTTATCACTCCATCCACCCTAGAGAATGAAATTTAATATTTGCCCAAATATAGGCACCCCAAAAAGACATTTTTAATACATATTCACATATATATTTTATGTAGGGATCAATCAATTAAGCAATCAATAAGAATTTATTAAATGCCTACTATGTGTCAGGCACTGTGCTAGGCACTAGGGATACAAGTGTAAAAAGAATGAAATAATTCCTACTATTGATAAGTTTATATTTGAATAGGTGAGGGAATATATAAAATAAAATATGTGCATTTTTTATTAAAGTAAAAGAAAACGTTCTAAAAGTAACAAGATTACCGTAGACATATGACATAAAGTTAGCTTATATATTCATATATGTATATATAAGCATAAGGAATAGGTAGGAGGCAAACTGGATATAGTACTGGGCTTGAAGTCAGGAAGATTCACTTTCCTGAGTTCAAATCTAGTCCCAGACACTTACTAGCTGTGTGATCCTGGACAAGTCACTTAACCCTGTTGGCCTCAGTTTCTTTGTCTGTTAAATGGATATAATAATAGTGCCTACTTCCCAGGGTTGTTGTAAGGATCACATGAGATAATTGTAAAGCACAGTGTCTGGTACATAGTGGGTGCTATATAAATATTAGCTACTATTTTCATTAGTAGTAGTAATAACTTGTTTTAAACCTTTACCTTCTATCTTAGAATCAATACTAAGTATCAGTTTCAAGACAGAAGAGCAGCAAGGGCTGGATAGGCAATGGGGGTTAAGTGACTTGCCCAGGGTCACACAGCTAGAAAGTGTCTGAGGCCAGAGTGGAACCTATGACCCTCCCATCTAAGCCTGGTTCTCTAGTCAATAAGCCAACTGGCTGCCCCTCGTAAAAATAATATTAAGACAATAAGAATCCACTGGAGTTGATTGAGTTGGGGAGTCACATGGTCAGATCTAGGCTTAAGGAAAATTAATTTGTCAGTAACATGCAAAGTTGACTGCAATGGCGAGAGACTCAGAAAATAACAGTTTACAAAGTTGATCTAGGGTAGAAGAGATGAATTGAGATTTTAACTGAAAGTAGAGAGAAGGAGTTTAACTAAGAGTAAAGAGAGTAGAGAGTAGAGAGAAGTAGAGAGAAGAATATGCAAGAGATATTATGAAAGGAGAAATGGTCAGATCTAGCAACTGATTGGTGAGGAAAAAAATCACAATAGACAGTACTTGGGTTTTATATAGGTCAGATGGTAGAGCACTATATTCAGACCAATTTATTTTAAAAAATGCCAATACACAATATACCTTCACTCTTTTAAGTTACTTTGAGTAAAATGTTTATTTGATTTCACTTTGTCTTGTCTTCCCAGAAATTCCCCATTTTTATGAAATTCAGACTAATTTTCTGTGAAAGGTGGATATTAAAGAAAATCCTGTGCCATTAAGTTTATTTTTTACTTTTAAGGTCAAGCAGACACTTTGCTAAGAATTCCAGGAAAACCCAGCTACCTGAAAAACAGAAAGTAATTCATGATCTCTTACCAATGTTCAGGTTTGGAATGTGGTTATTTCATGCTTACAGTCAACTCTGGGTGATAAGCACTTGATAAATGATCCTTAACAAAAATTTTTCCAAGGTACCTTCTGTTTTTCACTCAGGATATGTACTGGCACAGTGGGACAAGTACTTTCTCTGGAGAGAGTGTGAGTGTCAGTTTAAACTCCATCTTTAATACTTAGTACCTATAATCTTGAGCAAGTGTCTGACTTGCCCTGGGCTTGTTTCCTCATCTGTAAAATAAGAAATTCAGACTACATGGTCTTTGAGGTCCATTCTGTATCTTTAACCAAAGCAAACTTAATTTATGAGAGCAAAAGAAAATATTTTAAAAGAAAACCAGTAGGATCACAACATGCCCACATACACAAACAGTAACCTGGATTCAAGTCTCAGCTATGTAAAATGTCATAGCTTCACCTTTCTGGGTTTCCATTTCTTCATATCTATAATGGGAATCATAATACTCTCAATGCGTTACTCAATAGATTGTTTTGAGCAAAATGTTTTGCGAACCTTAAGGAATTGTATTTTTTTGCCCAGCATTTTCACTTGGATCTGACTCTTCATGACTCTATTTGGGGTTTTCTTTGGCCAAAAAAAATTGGGGTGGTTTTCCATTTCCTTCTCTAGCTCGTTTTACATATGAGGAAACTGAGACAGACTTCTACTGGGTCACACAGTTGGTAAGTGTCTGAGCCCTGATTTGAACTCATGAAGCTTCCTGATTCTAAGCCCATATCTCTTTCTACTCCACTATCTAGCTGACCCTTAAAGAATGTTATAAGGATTATAACTTGGAATGGATTTATTTTTTCATTTATGTAAGGAACTTCCCATGAAAAAAGTTCTTCCACAGATGCAGAGCATTTCCTGCTTTGCATTTTAGTGTCACAAAGAATTGTCTAGGAAGTGGTGAGAAGTTTGGAATTTTTCAAGGTCACATAACCAAGAGATGTCAGCCACAGGACTTAAACACGGTGATTTTGAGGCCAGTTTCCTATCCATTACCCCATGGTGATCTCTCAGTATTATATATACACACACTCACAAACACATGTGTGCATATATATATGCACATATGCATATATATGTAGGTGTATTTATATAGAGGGCTCTATATATGTATATGTATGTATGTGTATATAAAAGGACACTTTATATCTCTGTATGTATGTGTAGGTCTATAGGGATTTTTGTTATTGTTCATTCTTTCACTCACACCTGACTCTTTGTGACCCCGTGAACCATAGCATACCAGGTCCTTCTATCAAAATCCATTCTCTCTCAAAGTCTGTTCACATTAGTCTTCATTATTTCCTGATACTCTCTCTCCTTCTCATCCTCTGTCATCTCCATCTCTTTTTGCCTTTGATCTTTCCCAACATCAGGGCCATTTCCAATGAATCTTATCTTCCTTCTCATTAGGTGACCAAAGTATTTATGTCTGTATGTGTATATAGAAAGACTATATAACCCTAGATATGTGTATAAATGTCTATGTGTCTGTAGATTTATATTCAATAAATGTATATCTATCTATGTATGTACATGAATGTTTATATGTCTACAAATGTATCTGTCTATCTATGTCAATATATGTATAGAAAGACTATCACTGTAAGCATATGTCTATATCTATAGATATATATGTTTAGAGAGGCATTATGTCTTTAGAGATATGTCTATGTATGTCTATAGAAATGTATGTACTCTTAGCAATGCAATGATCTGGGACAATCCTGAAAGACTCATGTTGGGGAATGCTCTCCACCTCCAGAGAAAGAACTGTTGGAGTCGTCTTTCACACTAGTTTATCTTTGGTTTTATTTGGGGGTTTTGGTTCTGTATGAGTGTACTCTTATAACAATGACCAATATGGGTCAAAGAAATAAACCAATGACAATGATGTGTAAGAAATATTAAAATAACTGGGAATGATGGTCCATTTTGAAATTCCAGCTCCCTGGAAGACAGCCTATGGATCTCTGGAGCTCAGGAGTGCTCAGCTGCAGTTGGCTAAGCCCATCTTGTGAACAAATTAAGTTTGGCAAGAGAACACATGGAATGGGAGATTCACTAGGTGGGATGAATTGGTCCAGGTGAGAAAGGGAGAAGGTCAAAGCTCTTATGCTAATCAGGAGTGTGGGAGTGACTGCTGAACTTCTAGTCTGGGAGAAATGGGGAGAACCAGTCATTAAAAAGAAAAGAAATGCTAAGATAAGTTCAACTCAGTGCAAGGAAGCAGTGGAGAGGAAAATCCAAAATGATGAATGATGCAAGTATTTGATTTTAGAATAGATAATAAGATATGGGGTTTCCCAGCCTAGGCTTGTGATATTTTTATGTGTTCAGGAAGTTCTCTGTGAGGGACTTCCTCTACCAAAGTAGATTTGCACTCTCTGTCCCTGTTCTTGTCCCTGGGCTTATCTCTAGTCCTCTCTATGTTCCTTGGATCCATTCTCTATCCTTATCTGTTTGTTTACCTGTTTCTCCACCCCCAAACATTTATTGAACACCTACTAAGTACCAGACACTGTAATACATGCTAGGGATATAAAGATAAAAATAATATGGTCCCTGTTCTCAAGGAATTTATGTTATATTGAGGGGAGGCAATATGTACACATGTATGTACAAGATTAATACAAAATAAACATAAGGTAGTTTATGGAGAAAGGGCAGTGGAATCCTAGGGGACATAGAAAAGGTTCATGTTGGAGGTGGTGCCTGAAATGAATTTTGATCATAATAACAATTGGAGGTAGTCATGGGACTACATATATAGACTATAAATGTATGTATACACACAAAGAAAAACTATATATAAACCACATATGGAGTCTCCCTGTATATGGATATATATACACATATACACATGTGTATATGTGTGTATATACACATGTCTATATGCATATGTGTGTGCATTGCATGTGTCTTCAATATATTTGTGTATTGTGTGCGTGTGTATAAAATGTTCTTGAGCAAGAGAAGTAACAAGGTCAAATCCTTCCATTGCCCAACCTTTCCTACAGAGGGCTCACAAGCCTTCAACCTAATCAAGGGCCAGTTTTCTCTTCCAGACTTCTAAATATTCTTTGCTCTTTGAACACTATTACATAATTGGTTCACCCATTCCTCACTCCTATCTTATTTTACTCATGCATGAAGAGAAGAGATTAATTTTATAATACATGGTTAAAATTAGAGTTCATAACTCACTTTTCAATTTTGTGTGACATCGGTCAATCAGTAAACATTTATTAAGTGCCTTCTAAGTGCCAGGCACTATGCTAAGTCTAGCTAATTATGGTTATCAAAGATTAAAAGAAAAGAAACTTCTTTCTAAGGCAGTTCATTGTGTTCCATTGCCTTGGTGTTTTTCTTATATCTTCATCTTCCATATATCTTTTCTTTATTTCATTTTTTGGATCAATTTAGAATTATATAGAGACGTTTTCACTTTGTATCTATAGTATAAAGTTTGTGGTTAATATTTATTATCACTAATTGTAATAGTTCTATATGCCAATGAAATTATAATTTCGGTAAAAAAATGCAGTAGTAACCCAGTTGTATTCACGCAAGAAAACCAAATGGAAAAAGAATGCTTATTATTCAGACTTTAATGAAGTTGGATGGGCAGTGCATAAAACTGATCCATCAGTACATATATTTTGGACAGACATTGCAAATGGAAAGTGACCCAGAATTGAAAAGAAAGAAAAGAGGGAGTTGAATTGCTTTTAGGAAAATGTGCAGTGCTTTTAATGACACCATGCCTCTCCCTGAAACAACAAGAGCAGCAGCAAATCATCTTTGTAACATCAGTTTTCTTCTGATGATGTTATTTGGCAACAAATGATGGAACATTGCAATCTTCAAAGAATCAAAACTGCAGGTCACCCAAAAGGTGATGAAGAGATGAATAATAAATATAAATAGGCTGCAGCATAATTGCCCAGGAAGAATTATCCACAAGAATCTGTGTGAAAGATTATCATAGATAAGTATGATAGGAAAAGGAGGTAGGTCAGTCATATAAGCAAGAACAAGAACAGCAAATGGATAACCAAAACTCTTCATCATGGTAATGTCAAAAGAATTAGAGGTGTATTATCATGTACAATTAATTATATGTATATATATACATATATGTATAAGATAAACTATATATAATAGAGATTCTTAGTTTCATGTAAACTTCTTTTCCCCTTCTTTTTTGTCTATGGAAATGTTGATGCTGTTGATATTTGTCAAGTTCATTAAAAAAAGAGAGACAATTTTGGATGGGGGAGCAAAAGGCTTAGAAAAAGGATGCTGAGATACAGGGTCATTCCTATTGGAGCACTGACAGTGGGACATCTTGCACAGAATGAGAAAGTATGTATGGATTGCAACCTGTACCCACATCAATCAGAGCAAAGATCCATCAAAATTTTGAAGGGTCTTGGTATCACATATTCAATATAATTTGTTTTAATTGGTATGAAAAAGTTTGAATCCTGTTTAAAGCCTGGAGAGAGTTGAAGGGTCAGAAATTAAATCTGGGAAGGTACCTTAAAAGGCATGCGGTCTAGTCCCCTGATTTTACAGATGAGGAAACTAAGGTTCAGAGAATTTGAGTGACTTAGACCTTGATACCAGCCTATTATCCATAATATTCACTCAAGGAATTATTATAATGAGGTTCTATTTTATTATCTAAAGAAACAGCAACCTGGTAAGATAACTTTAGGAGACAAATAAAATCTTACCCTAAAGCTTCTGAGTGTTTATTTTATCTTCATCAGGTCATGATAGAGAAAGGAAAGCAGAAGTCTGCTTCCCAAGTCCCTTTTCAAGGGAGGGCCCCTGCACGGCCATACCCTCAGAGATTTGTTTAGATATGCTCTGTTTCTGCTGACATTGCCTCCTCTCCAGAGAGTTCCTCCCCTAAGTTCTCAGTCTTCCTACCTAGGGCTTAGAATCATAGATGTTAAAAATATTTCCTAGCAGTAATTAATTAAAGAACACTTAAAGTGCTACAGAAAAAAGAGATCAGCATTATCACTGATATTTTTCTTAATAGAAGAAAATTTCAAACCCCAGCTAAAAATGTAAATGACTTTCTCCTCCTTTCTGAAAGGGCTAGTATCAAAGTTGCTATTTAAAATCGGTATGACTTCAGATGATTCTAGCCCCTTTCCTTATTTATCCAGTTAAATATTAGGTCCAGCTCCTCATTTGCATTTTTCTCTTGTTTGTACTTTATCTAAAAAAAGAACTGTGTACCTAATATGAGTCAATCTCTGATATTTACTGAGTAACTATTGGTGGCAGAGTAGGCAAAATAGGGAAATAGGAAGAAAAGAAAAGAGACAAACCTCTTTCAGCCTCCAGGGGAATTTGCAATTTAATAGAAGATATATATGTATATATATATATATATATATATTTTTATATATATATATATATATGTCTATGGGCACAGATAAATGAACAACATACCCAATAATTGCAATATCTAGTAATTACAGTGTTGCTGATAGAGTATGGTACCAGGTAGAGTCAATCTAGGAAAGCTCTTGAAAAAAGAAGGTTTAAAAAGGAAGGGAGGGACATTGTTTAGTGGAGGAGAAAGGGTGGGAGGAATGGCATGTGTTCTAGCTCAGAGGTGAGAGAGAGAGTGAGTCATGGCATTTGATAGTTTAATGGATCTGTGATTTCCTCAATGTGGGTAATTCCTCTAAAGCTCAAACTTTTTACCCATCCACACCTTTTGATACTGGGTAATTCTTGGCCATTTCTTCCCATAAGTTCTCCACCCAATGTGAAATGTGCCTTCCCCTGTATCTCTTGACATTTCATGGATACCAAGAGAACACACAGATTATTTCTAGATAATCTCTCAGTCTCCAGGTGTGGCCAGCTCATCTCCTTGTCTAGTCATTGCTACTCTCTTGAAGAGGAACCATGTTGTCATGGAAAGAATGCTGGATTTAGAGTTGTTGTTATTGTTATTGTTGAGTTATGTCTGACTATTTGTGACTTTATTTAGGATTTTCTTGGCAAAGATACTGGAGTGGTTTGCTGTTTCCTTCTCTAGCTCATTTTTCAGAGGAAAAAATTGAAGCAAACAGGGTTAAGTTACTTGTCCAGAGTCACATATGATGGAAATATCTGAGGCTACATTTGAACTTGGGCAGATGAGTCTTCCTTCCTTACTCCAGGTTCAGCACTCTATTCACAGTGCCACCTAGCTGCCCTAGATTAGAAGGACTATGGTTCAAATTCTGCCATAGCCACTTATTACATCTGTGACCTTGAGCTATTTCCTTAACCTTTCAGGTCTCAGTTTTCTAATCTGTAAAATGAGGTTAGCCTACTTGGCCTTTAGGGAATTCTAGCTATAATGCTATGATCCTATGGCTCTATATCCTTTATACCAATTTATACATTATCAATGTGTTGCTATCTACCATGTGCCTTTCTATTGCCCTCTAGACAATCTAAAGTTTTAACTCTAGGGTATTCACTGGAAGAATTTTGACACTGAAATGATAGGCATTTGTTTCAGGAAGAATGTTGGGATCATTATCACTGAAATTTCCCAAAGGTAGTCCAGCCTCTTCTTATTTAATTCTGGACTCAGTTCTTTGTCCATCTTTGATTTGTATGTAAGGTGGGACCAGGTTTTTTAGTTGTGCATCCTGGTTTGGAAAATAGGCATTTTTTCATCCACTTCATTTCTCCCTTATAGACAAACCAAACTTTGTTGAGTGATTTTGAGTCTCTCTCTCTCTCTCTCTCCCTCCCCTCCTCGTCTCATTTGAGAGGCTCAGTCTAAAACATTCTGAAGTTTGAGAAAATAGCATAATTTTGTCCCTAAAAGAGAATCCCTAGGGTACTTTATCATCTGTAGTATTGAAGAAATGATCGCTAGTATTTTGCTTACTAGAAGATCAAGCATAGTTCTTTTTTTTTAATCCTTAACTTCTGTCTTAGAATCAATACTATGTACTGGTTCCAAGGCAGAAGAGTGGTAAAGGGATAAGGAGTAGGAGTTAAATCACTTGCCCAGGGTCACATACCTAGGAAGTTTCTGAATTCAGATTTGAATCCAGAACCTCCTATCTCTAGGCCTGATTCTTAATCCACTGAGCCATCTCTTTGCTCCACCTCCCCTCCCCAAGTATATTTATTTAAACATCTGTCCACATTGGATAGACTCACTTCAGGAGATTCTTGATATCAAAAATCTCTCAAAATGATTGAGTAAAGCAAAATTTTTATTTTTTAACCTTAAGGAAAATAGAATCAAAGAACAGGAGGAATAGCATCAAAAGGCAGACGAAATACACAGGTAAGAGCATAGATAAACAAATCTATAGAAGCATCCATTAAATTAATGAGCGTATTCAAAGGCAAACCTCTAATGTCTTCTATGGAAGCCTTGAAACTATTCAGAAAAGGTATAACATTTGCAGATGACAGAATATTCAAAATTATACAAATTATTAGCACAAGCCTAGATGCAGGGCCTTTCTTAAGAGTCCCACAGGGTTTAAATGCCTAACCTCCTTCAGAATCCTTTGCACTAATGCTAAACTTCGAGAAATATGACAAGAAAAGATAAGGTTGAAATAGAGGTAATATCTGCTCAGGTCCTTCCCATGCACACCAAGCACATTTTCCCTTCAAAGGCAGGAGAGCTGCACCCTGGACTTTATTGATCCATGAAACTAGGGCTCTAGGCCTTGGCATGACTTCCTAGTCACCTAGGGAATAAAAAGTCAGCCTATGAAGAATCTGTGACACTCAGACTTTGACTACTATAGAAGTCAACATACTCTTCCTACCAGACCCATTTTTGCATGGTGACAAGGTCAGACTGCTGTCTGCTGAAACCAGTAGTTCCTGAGTATCCTTTCCATTCTGTTCTTAAGTAAACTTCCTTTTTGCTAAATGTTTTGTGATCAGCAAATATCTCATTTATTTCCTATTCTAAGCCTGAATCATTACTGCAACCTCAGTCAAACCTAGTCAAGGACTTAATCTAAGGGGCCTATATCCTTGATCCCATAATAAAGTATCCCTCTTTCATCTCTACTCTACGGTGAGCCTCCTCCATTACAGTGACAAATATATTTGGCAAGAATAAGGCTCCCTGTAGAACCAGGAGAACCTTATTAACAGAGACAAATACACTGTGGAACAATCAAATGTAATGGACTTCTCTACTAGCATCAATGCAATGATCCAGGACAACTCTGAGGGACTTATGAGAAAGAATACTATCCACATCCAAAGAAAGAACTGTGGGAGCAAAAACACGGAAGAAAAACAACTGCTTGATCACATGGGTCAATGGGGATATGATTGGAGATACAGACTCTAAGCGATCACCCTAATGCAAATATTAATAATATGGAAATAGGTCTTGATCAATGACATATGTAAAACCCAGTGGAATTACTCATTGGCTAAAGGGGGGAGGGGAGGGAAAGAACATAAATCATGTAACCATGGAAAAATATTCTTAATTAATTAATTGAAAATTTTCAATTAAAATATATTCTCTCTTACCTCAAATTATTATTTCTATTTATATTATATCTATTTCCATATTGTATCTCTCCAGTAAATAAGTCCTAAGTAAACCCCTTAACAACCAAGGAACTGTTTTTCATTTTGTCTTTGTATTTCTATCACCTAACATAATATCTTCAACATAGTAGAGATGCAAAAAATATTTATTGGTGAGAAAATATTTTACATGATTGCATATGTAAAGTCTATTTCAGGTTGCTTACTATCTCAAGGAGAGGGGAGGGGAGGGAGAGAATTTGGAACTCAAAAAAATTTTAAAAGAATGTCAAAAAAAAATTTACATGTAATTGGGGGAAAATAAAATATTATTTAAAAGAAATGATAACCTCAAAAAATGAATATTTTAAAAATTGGTTTGGAAAATATCATTTGTATACGCTTGGTTCTTTGGTTCTTTGACCAGTCAAGGACATCCTCAATGAAAATGATTCTACATCTTTAATGTAGAATATTCTCATAAAGATTTTATAGAAAAGATAAAATAAGCAAATGGATTGCTAGTTATTGTTATTTCTTATCTTTTTTAAAAATAATAATAAATTTTAGTATCAGCCTTTTCTTTCAGATACCTTGAGAAATTGTCCCTTGGTGTTTTCAAAACCATGTCTCTGCACAGACTCATTGTCTAGTCCAGTTGTGTGTGTGTTTTTTTTTTATTTTTGTTTTCTTTAGTCCCATCTTCATGTTGTACTTCAGAGGCTAACTTCTTTTTTTTTTTAACATTTAATAATATTTATTTTTTAGAAAAGTTAACATGGTTACATGATTCATGCTCTTACTTTCCCCTTCACCCCCCTTATCTCCCCACCCCATAGCTGATGCACATTTCCACTGGTTTTGACATGTGTCATTGATCAAGACCTATTTCCAAATTGTCGTTAGTTGCATTGGTGTGGTAGTTTCGAGTCTACATCCCCAATCATGTCTTCCTCAACCCATGTGTTCAAGCAGTTGTTTTTCTTCTGTTTCCACTCCTGTAGTTCTTCCTCTGAATGTGGGTAGTGTTCTTTTCCATAAATCCTTCAGAATTGTCCTGGGTCATCGCATTGCTGCTAGTACAGAGGTCCTTTACATTCAATTTTACCACAGTGTATTGGTCTCTGTGTACAATGTTCTTCTGGCTCTGTTCCTTTTGCTCTGCATCAATTCCTGGAGGTCTTTCCAGTTCACATGGAATTCCTACAGTTTATTATTCCTTTGAGCACAATAGTATTCCATCACCAGCATATACCACAATTTGTTAAGCCATTCCCCAATTGAAGGGCATACCCTCATTTTCCAGTTTTTTGCCACCACAAAAAGTGCAGCTATAAATATTTTCATACAAGTCTGTTTATCTATGATCTCTTTGGGGTACAAACCCAACAATGGTATGGCTGGATCAAAGGGCAGGCATTCTTTTATAGCCCTCTGAGCATAGTTCCAAATTGCCATCCAGAATGGTTGGATCAATTCACAACTCCACCAGCAATGCATTAATGTCCCAATTTTGCCACATTAGAGGCTATCTTCTTAAGAGTTCAGATGTGGTGGTACCACTTGAGAATAAAAAAATCTTGTTAAGGAAATCTTAATAGCTTTCTTCCACTTTTATCTATTCATTGTTTTTTTTTTCCAATCTCATTCTTAAATCCCATTAGGTTGGCCTAGCTATATTGGGTTTTGTTTCATTTTAACCAAACTTTCTATGAATTCATTTTTCCATCCATTGTTTCTCAGTTTTTTGTTTTTGTTTTGAAATTGTGAATCTCCATTATATACAGCTTTGAACACACACACACACACGCATATTTCAAATCTAACATGGTAGTTTCAACACTTTCTCAGTTCGATGAGGAGATACTACTTATAATATTCTATCGTCTTCCTCTATAAGATTTTGCAAAGGAGTTTATTTCCTAAGCCAACATTATTTTTGACTTCTATTTCTCTCTGCTTAACACAGAGGTCGAGTGCTTGGCTGACATGGGTTCAGGGGATAGTTGGGAATCAAATTAGTGTAATTGGAAAACCAATGGTCCCTCAACAGAATTCATAGTATCACAAATTCAGAGCTCTAAGGGGCCACTGAGTCTAATGCTCTCATTTTATATATGAGGAAAAAGAAGCATAAAAAGGTAAAATGATTTGCCAGGAGTGGTACAGCAAACACGGATATGAGATGGAATTACAACCCAGGTCTTTTTGACTTTAAGTTTCATGCTCTACCCACCATGTTCTACCCTTAATTTTTTTTCTTTGAATCATTTCTAATTTCTCTGTATTTTCAAATGCAAAAGCCACATCTATACATAATACTCTAATAAGGAAATTTTCTTCCAGCTACAGACATATTCAAGCATGCCAATGATATTTATAAGAGGTTACGGAATATGGTTGGAGGTACTTATCATGGTACATCAATTTTAACCAAAATCTCAAGCCAGAACATCAGCTCACTATATGGTGCCCATGTTATGGGTGAATAGGATCTTCACCATCCTGGATTCTGCTTAAAAGAGAGAGCGCCAATCTGGTCTGGTAGTTTTAAAGAGATAGGCATTATGGCTATGGAACCAATGAAAAACGTTGCTCCCATTTACCTGGTAGCAGAATGTGGGATATTTTCTCCCAAGAACACATCTTTCCATAGCAGGCAATTGAGTTTGCCCAAAGACCTATTACAATCATAATGACCTTTTTTTCCCAACTTTTAAAATATTTTTATTTTTTACCAATTACATGTAATAGTGGTTTTCCTCACAAGTTTCCCTAAGTTATACAACTGCCCTTATCTTCCCTCCTTCCCTTCCCTTCCCCCTCCCAATGCTGGCAGGTGATTTAATCTGGGTTACACATGTATTATCATGCAAAACATCTTCCATAAATCATGATAACTACTACAACTAAAGCACATTTACATGGTGCTTTATGTACATTATCTCATCTGAGCCTCACAACATCCCTGCTTTCAATCTCATCCCATTCTGTTTCCCACTTAATTGCCCTGACCAAAAAAACTGCAGGAATATTGGTTCACTACCATTCCTAGCAAATGCTAAAGATAGACACTAGTCTAGAGCTCCAGAAGCTTCATGTTCCTTCCCCTGTGCCACAGATGCTCTTTCAATTACTTGTATATTGTCTTCCTGTTATACGAAGACATACATAAAGGCCCCCTGACTCCCTTAAAGGATTTTCCATTTTAAAATAAACCTGAACATATTCAATGCTTAATAATGCTTTCTCCAGGACTAAGCATGATGTCTGACACTTATAAATACATACTAAGTGCTTAATCGATTGATGAGTAGTTGGTGGATTGAATTGAATCAAAAGGCAAAAGAAACCATAGGAAACTTGCAGTCCAACTTTGACATTGCTTGATGTATACTTCTGAATGAGTGGGCCTTTGGTTTTTTGCTTTTGTTTTTAGGGACTGGCCAAGAAAGTTGCCAAGGATGATGGTGGACCAGGTCACTATTATAACTACTCCCATCACTTTCCCATATATAACTCTTTTTTAATGATAATAGCAAAGAGGAAAAAAAGGGAGAGAGGGTAAATGAAAATGAAATGCATGAAGTGTTATTTGGTTTTTAGTAATCCTTCCTGTTTTGCTATTTTAGGGTAAAAAATGTTAAAGTTTTTTAAAGGTTAAAAAAGGAACTATAGTATCCAAATACAATGTCTTGCTCAATATGTCTGAGCTCTAGTTAAATTTGTCTGATCTGATGATATTTTGTTAAATCAGTTAGTTGTGGAGGATTTTTTTTTACTCCTAAGACTTCCCAGTTGCATTTTTTAAAATGAAATTTTTATTTATCTGCCCCCTATCATTATAATGAATAAGTGAATAAAATAGTATTTATTAAGTACTTACTGTACACAAAACATACCATTGATGGGTTTTTTTAATCAATTTTAAGGGTTCTTTGCATCCCGGTTCCATTTAAACTACTTAATAGTCAGATTAACTTTTACAAAGGAATATTTATTTTAGAGTTATAATAAGAACAAATGCTAAGTGGCAAGGATAAATAGAATTGCAAGATAAAATCACACTCAGAAGTATTATTATTACATAAATGAAAGTCTATTACCTATAAGTGAGATTCATTTATCTCCCTATAAAATCATCTCATTTTTAATAAATATTGTTTCAACAAGTGTTCTTTTAAAGAGCATTTTTATTTCATTTGAAAGGTTCACAAGAAACACAGCTCTTTATAGACTTCATCTTAGTGAATGTAGAACAGACTGTGATGCTGGTAGCACTTAAATAATGAACATTTCTATATTTTGTATTAAGCTTCTATAATACCTGCTAAGAAATCTCTTAAATAAGCTACTTGAATTTATTTTTTAAAGTATTTCCCCATATGCAGCTATTTAAAAAAAAAACTCTTACCTTCTGTCTTACAATCAATACTAAGTATCAGATCCAAGGCAGGAGAGTGATAAGGGCTAGGCATTTGTGGGTAGGTGACTTGCCCAGGGTCACACAACTAGGAAGTGTCTGAGGTTAGATTTGAACCTAGGTCCTCCTGTCTCCAGACCTGACTTTCTATCCACTGAGCCAGTCGACTGCCCATCATATAAAGATTTTTTAAGAAAGCACCTTTAATAGGACTTCTTGCTTGTTTTTTTTCTCCAAGACAAGTAAAATTCCATTGAAATGGCATCCAAAATATTTCTTGAAGTGGCATGTAGTAATCTTTGTTGTATGTTTCTCTATTAAAGGTTTAATTCCTAAGATATATAGGAAACATGTAAATGTATAAGAATAAGAGCCTTTGACCGTAAAAATGGTCAAAGGATCTGGAGAGGTTTGTGTTTTTTTTTTCAGAAGAAGATATATAAAAATATTCTCCAAATGACTAATAATTAAAGAAATCCACATTAAAACAACTCTAAGGTGCCACCTCAGAACCTATCAGATTGGTTAAGTTGGCAAAAAAGGGAAAATGACAAATGCTAGAGGATCTGTGGAAATACAAGAATATTAATATGTTGTTGTAGAGTGGGGCAGCAAGCAAGGTGGTAGAGTAGAAGGAAGAAATACAATGACCTCCAAATATCTCAAACCTCTCCAAACAGACTTAGAAAATGCACTAAACTGAATCTACTAGTTACAATGAGTCATTTTTCCAGCCAGGTCCAAATAGAAAGACAGAGAGGTCTGTGGATACTGGAGAAAAGGTTCTGGTCAGGAACAGGAGCACACATACCTGTCCCAATGGAACACTTCCACTCAGGGACAGAATGGCTGTATACCAGCCAAGAAGAAGTCCCAGATCCAGCTTAGGGTATAAGTTCTAAACTGGCTGTTACTGACTACTCAGTTTTGGGTAGCAAATCCAGGGTACAATGAGGAAGGGGCCTATGCCCTGAGGTGCTTTCAAAGACCTGAGTGGATCAAGTTCAGAAGCAGGCAGCAGCTGGGGGTTCAGGACCCAAAAGCAGAATGGGGTCTCAGTAGTGCAGAAGAGGTAGAAAACCATCCTCGTGTAAAAACTCCCTCTGAAAATTTGAATGAATCAAAAAAGAAAAAATATATACATACACATATGTGTATGTGTGTACTTGTATGTCAGTCATTTCAGTTGTGTCTGACTCTTTGAGTACATTTGGGGTTTTCTTGGCAAAGACACCACAGTGGTTTGCTATTTCCTTCTCCAACTAATTTTACAGATGAGCAAACTGAGGCAAGCATGGCAAAGTGACTTGCCCACAGTCACCCAGAAAGTACTTATTGACCTTAGTGGTCATACTTGAACTCAGAATCAATTTCTACTTGAGCATTTCCAGTGACAGAAAACTCCCAATTTTACGAAGTAGCCCATTGGGTTGTTGGACAACTTTAGGTTGGTTTGTTTGTTTTCCTTTCTAATAGTTTCAGTTTTAACAAAGTGCTATCATATTGGATCCAAATCTATCTCTGTAACTTTTTACCTATATGTCCTGGTTTTTCCCTCCACTGAGATGCAGACTGACTCTTTTACTTCAGTCAACATACTTAAAAAACCCTCACCTCCCATCTTAGAAACAATACTAAGTATTGGTTCCAAGGCAGAAGAGTGGTAAGGGCTAGGCAATGCGGGTCAAATGACTTGCCCAGGGTCACACAGCTAGGACGTGTCTGAGGCCACATATGAACCCAGGACCTTCCAATTCCAGGCTTGGCTCTCTATCCACTAAACCACCTTACTGCCTTGGTCAACATTTTTTAAAGGCTGCTCTTCAACTTATCTCCAAGTCTTTCTGTTGTTCATATAACACTGTTTCCATGTACCTACTCATCCTCTCATCGTACTTCTCTGTTGGGATTACAGATGATCAAAGTCCCTCTCTAAAATGTGGCATCTTGGTTTCAGTACAGGACTATAGATTGGATCTGACCCATGCCAAGAATAGGACTCTTATCTTCCATTATCTAAGCATCACACTTCTACAAAAACTGCCCAAGATTAATGTGTTGTTGTTAGCAGCTATATCTGTTACATTAGTGCATCATGTTTGATACGTGGTGAACAAAAATTTGCAGGTTGTCTCATGTTGTTGTTTAGTTATTTTTCAGTTGTGTCTGACTTTTCATGACCTTGTTTGGAATCTTCTTGGCAAGATAGAAGAGTGGTTTGCCATTTTCTTTATTAGCTTGTTTTAGAGATAGAAAACTGAAGCTGATGGGTTTAAGTGACTTGGCCAGGGAAGCCCAGTCTCTGTCAGAAGCCAGATTTGAATTCAGCTCTTCCTGAGTTCAGGTCCCACACTCTTTCCACTGTGCTACTTAGGTGCTCTTAGGCTGTTTTCTAATCTCAATATAGAACTTTCATAGCTCCTATCTTATTCATCTTTTGGGTTTCAATATTTCATTTTAGGAGGGTAGCATGTTGGAATGGGTAGAAGATTAACCTTAAAGCCTTAAAGACCTGGGTTCAAGGTTCTCCCTCTGACACAGACTAGCTATGTGACCATAGGCAAGTCACTTAATCTCTTAATGGCCCAGGCAGTTTTCTAGACTTAATTACAGACAGGTTGCCACTCTGCACTAGTGAAGAGTTTCCTTACTTAGAGTTCCTTATGATAAGGAAATAATAAGTCTAGACACAAAAAATGTTGACAAAAACCACACTTATCTTGCTTATAAAAGGATTATTTAGAATTTTGATTTTATCATTTCTCATGTTGTACCATCAGGAATTTTGATAATCCTTCTTTCTAGATCATTATCCAAATAAATGATTTAATATATTAAATAGGATTTCTGTGTTTCCCCACGGAGAACTTCTCTTCAGCCTGTCGTAGAATTGTTCAACAAGGCTCTTTGAGAAAAGTTATTTAATCAGCTGTGAGTTCACCTAACTAATATTTGGTTCGCATTTCAGTATTTATTCACAAGGCAATCAGAAATCCTTTGCTGGAATTAATAAGATATATGTTGGGGGTGATTTAGGAAGCTCAGGGGATTGAGAGCCAAGTCCAGAGTTGGGGGGTCCTGGGTTCAGATCTGACCTCAGATATTTCACCACTGTCTGACCCTGGGCATGTCACTTAACACCCATTGCCTAGCCCTTACCACTCTTCTACCTTGGAACCAATACAAAGTATTAATTCTAAGATAAAAGGTTAAGGGTTTTGTTTTTTTAAAAAAAAGATATATGTTGCTAAAAATATTTGAGAAGCCCTAGCTACCTACAGTGGGTAGAATGCAAGATCTGGAGTCAGGAAGACTCATCTTCCTGAATTCAAATCTAACCTCAGGTACTTACTAGCTAGGTGACCCTGGATCAGTCACTTAACCCTGTGTGCCTCAGTTTCCTCATTTGTAAAATGACTAGAAGAAGGAAATGGCAAAACACTTCAATATTCTTACCAAGAAAACCCCAAATGGGGTAACAAAGAGTCAGATATGACTGAAATGACTGAACAATATTTTCCTCATTTAACACTGCTTATTGCTTCATAACCTCCTAAATGAGATCCATGGTGACTCAAAGGAGTTTGGCTCAACAATTTAATAATCTTATCAGAAAAGGAAGGCAGGTTAGTTTGGCATGACTTGTTTTTGGTGGAACCAGCTGGCTCCTCATGCTTACCACATTCTTTTGCAAATGCTTTCAAATCATCTATTTAATAACCCAATCCAGAATTTTCTTAGAGATAGACATTGCTCATTGCTTTGGAATTTAGGGGACAAAAGGCAGAATAGTAGGGAGAATGCCACTGAGGCAGCTGGTCGTGCAGTGGTTTGAACTCTAGGCAAACCTGAATCTAAGCAGAGCTGGCCTTAGAAACTTACTAGATTATATGATCCTGAGGGAGTGACTTAACCTCTATTTACCCCAGTTTTCTCAAATGTAAAGTGGAAATAATAACAGAACCTATCTTGCAAGGTGTTTTTAAGGATACAACTAGGTAGCACAGGGGATAGAGCACCAGGCCCAGAGACAGGAAGTTCTGGGCTCAAATTTGACCTTAGACACTTCTTAGTTGTGTGACCCTGGGCAAGTCACTTAACCCCTATTGTCTAGTCCTTACCACTTGTCTACCTAAAAACCAATACTTAGGGGCAGCTGGGTAGCTCAGTGGATTGAGAGCGAGGCCTAGAGATAGGAGGTCCTAGGTTCGAATCTGGCCTCAGACACTTCCCAGCTGTGTGACCCTGGGCAAGTCACTTGACCCCCATTGCCTACCCTTACCAATCTTCCACCTATAAGTCAATACACAGAAGTTAAGGGTTTAAAATTTAAAAAACAAACAAACAAACAAACAATACTTAATATTGATTCTAAAAAAGAAAATAAGGGTTAAAAAAAAACAACCCACAGCACAGTGTGGACATTTTAAATGCTTATTCTCTTTCCCTCATAGAATGTTGATCTCGGTTGTTGTTATTCAGTCTTGTCCAACTCTTCTTGACCCAATTGGGGTTTTCTTGGCAAAGAAAGTCTTTGAAGTGGTTTGCCATGTCTTTCCTCACTCATTTTTTAGATGAGGATACTGAGTCAAACAAGGCTAAGTGATTTGCCCAGGGTCACACTGCTAGAAAGTGTCTAAGACAAGATTTGAACTCTAGAAGATGAATCTTCCTGACTTCAGGCCTGGTACTCTGCCACCTACCTGCCAGAATTGGGCACAGATACAGGCCAATCCTGTCTCTGACCCCTATCAGCTATGGATGATCCTAATTAAGTCACTAAATTTCCCAGAGTCCTGACACTTCTCTAAACCTATAAATTAACCTTGAACTGCTAATCCGTAAATCATTTAAATCATTTAAACTTTCAATGCTCTACCCCTGAACAACTCTTGAGCATTATAAATTACAGATAAAACTGTCTATCTGTATCAGTGTAGGGATTTTAGGAACTTCCTGTGTACTCTGATGAAATCAAAGGTCCAGACCTGCCTCCTGAAAAGTTTTTAAATTTAACTTTTCCTCCCTTTTGAAAATGAGACTTTCTCTTGTCCACCCATCAACGGGTCTAACAGCTGTTTCATCTATCATGATTTTATGAAGATTTTTGGTATCACCAGATCATTCCTTTTAAAGCTAAAAAGTTTCTGTTCAACCTCCTCATGTTACAAGCATGGAAACTGAGGCCTAGAAAGGTTAAATGACTTATCTCAGTCACAAATTAGTAACAGAGTCAGGATTGGACCCAGGTCCTCTGACTCCAAATACAACTCAATTTCTAATGCAGAATGATATTTGAAAACAATTACCTAGTATGGAGGTATCAATCAGTTTGATCAATTTGGAGACAATAGATATATTCATGGGGTCTCACTTCTCCCGCTAATTGTAGGGTCTAAGATTCAGGGGATACTTGGGTTAACTTGAAAAAACACAACTATGAAATATAGTCATAAAAGCCACTCTTTAATTAAGGAAATGGGGGAATAGGGCTGATTAGGCCTCCACTCAGAGCAGCAGCGAGCCGTGCTTATGCAGAGTCCCAGGATTGAACACTGCTTGCTCTGGTCCCTGACTCCCTGGGAGTGCCATCCAAGCTAGATGATGACTCCTCTCCTCCTTGGAGCCAGAATCAAACCAGCTTCCTCTGCTCTACCAGCTGAGTCATAGAAGGGGCTACTTTCAAGGATACTAAAAGGATGGTCCCTGCCCAGGTGTGTCTTCCTGGGAAAGGGTCTCCGATACAAATGGGCAAGACTACCTAAGACAAAAGGATATTTAGCATTTACCCCAGGGTCCATTATTCAGTCTGCCACTGCTAGTCTGGGATTCCCTTCAGAGTGGATTCTCACTGGAACAGGGAACAAGCACAAGCTTTGGGGGTCTCCAACTTACAAGCTATTCCTAAAACTTGGGGTTCATCAGATCTCACTAGGCCACAAGTTTGGGGTCGCTAGATTCCACGTCAACACTTGAGTAGCACTTAGTTCTATGGAGAAAGAAAAGGAAAAGATTTTGCTCCTTCCTTGTGCAGATCAGAACTAAGTGAATAATTAATTCTTACACTGTGTAACTAAGGAACTGGGCTATCTTTTCAAGAATCATGTGTTTTGCAAATAAGTTCCCATATCTCTCTGTCCAAAAATATATGCTTCATGCAATAATCCAGGATAATTCTGAGACTTATGAGAAAGAAGGCTATCCATGCTGGAGAAGAAATGCAGAAGAAAACATATGATTTATCACTTGTTTATATGGGTATAGGATTTGGGGTTTGGGTTTTAAAAGATCACTCTATTACAAAAATGAATAATATGCAAATAGGTTTTGAGCCATAATACATGTATAATCCAGTGGAATTGCTTGTCAACACTGGGAGAAGAGAGGGAAGAGGGGAAGAAGACAGCACGAATCATGTAACCATGGGGGAAAATGTTAATTAAAAATAAATAAAAACAAAAACAAAAATATGTTTCATACTGCATTTTAAGTCCATTGCTTCCCTGGCAGGAGGTGGGGAAAGATTCCTTTCTTCAGGCCACTGGAATCAAGGTTTATTATTAAATTAATAAGAATTCTAAAGTTATTTTTCTCTATAATATTATTTGAAATGTATAAATTGTTCTGGTTCTGCTCACTTCACTCTGCATCTATTTACAAAGGTCTTCCCAGTTTCTTCAGAAACTGTCCATTTTGTCACAATAAAAATAACAATAATGATGATAGCTAGCATTATATAGAAAGAAAAAAAGGGAAGCATGTATTTTGTAGGAGAAAATGGAGAAAAGGACCTTCTCTGGCTTCCTTGAACCAAAATTTTGCTATGCTCTAATTGAATGTTCCACCCCCACTCACTCCTCTCTAAAAAAGAAAACAAATCTAAATCTGGACTTGCAATCTTCAGCATAAGTTTGCTGCCATAATCAGCTTCATTTAAATTCCCAACAATCTGAAAAACTTTCTTTTTTTTTTCTTTGAAAGCAAACTCAGCAAATTACTACCCAAACTCTCTGGAGCCCCCTTTCCTCAGGGCTCAGGCAGCAATTGTTGTAAATAGTCTTATGTAATTTTCAGGAAATGCTCTTGGCCACCTTCCCATTTTCTCATTGTTACTCCAAGTTATATATATGGAAAATGTTGATGGGTGGTGCTGGTAGAGAAAGGAAACACACAAAAGAGAATTTCTTAACAGAGTAGCTTTATCACAATGCCACAATTTTAAATAAATGAGTAGATCCCTCTTGAAGAGGTCTTCCTAATTAGCTGTGCTTTTCTGGGAAGGAGAACAAGGTCAAAGGCTAAGCTGCCTGGAATTGTTAGAGATTTGAAATTTGATATATTATTTTAAAATATAATTTAAAAGTAAAAGCTGGAGCAGCTAGGTGGCTCAGTAGATTGAGAGCCAGGCCTAGAGATGGGAGGTTCTGGATTCAAATTTGAACTTCCTAGCTGTGTGACCTTGGGCACGTCACTTAACCCCCATTAAGTAGCCCTTACCACTCTTCTGCCTTGGAACTGTCCAAACTTGTGGCCTAGTGAGATCTGATGAGCCCCAAGTTTTAGGAATAGCTTGTAAATTGGAGATCCCCAAAGCTTGTGCTTTCCTGTTCCAGTGAGAATCCACTCTGAAGGGAATCCCAGACTAGCAGTGGCAGACTGAGTAATGGACCCTGGGGTAAATGCTAAATATCCTTTTGTCTTAGGTAGTCTTGCCCATTTGTATCGGAGACCCTTTCCCAGGAAGACACACCTGGGCAGGGACCATCCTTTTAGTATCCTTGAAAGTAGCCCCTTCTATGACTCAGCTGGTAGAGCAGAGGAAGCTGGTTTGATTCTGGCTCCAAGGAGGAGAGGAGTCATCATCTAGCTTGGATGGCACTCCCAGGGAGTCAGGGACCAGAGCAAGCAGTGTTCAATCCTGGAACTCTGCATAAGGGACTTGGCTCTTGGCTCTGAGTGGAGACCTAATCAGCCCTGTTCCCCCTTTTCCTTAATTAAAGAGTGGCTTTTATGACTATCTCATAGTTGTGTTTATTCAAAGTTAACAGAACCAATAACACTATTGATTCTAAGACAGAAGGTAAAGGGGGAAAAAAAGTAAAAGCTGAGAAATGCGCCTAATCTTTTGGCAAAGGGAATATTAAAAAAAAAAAGAACCTATTTTTTATATTGGTTCCCTATCTGATACACTTAACATATATCTCAAGAATTTTTTTCAAAAAATTTCCCCCAAAATTTCCTGTGATTTCATCAATCAAAAAACATTTATGAAGGAACTACTATGTGCCAGGCACAAATGGATACAAATGGGGCAAAAGACAGTCCCAGTCCTCCAGGAGTTTACAATTTAATGGGGGAAACAACAAACAAACAAATATATGCAAAGCAAGATATAGTCAAGATAAATAGGAGATAATTAACAGAGGGAAGATACCCGAATTAAGAGGTATTGGAGGGGCAGCTAGGTGACAGACACAGTGCAGAGTTCCAGACCTAGAGACAGGACTGAAGTTCAAATTGGCCTCAAATACTTCTTAGCTGTGTGACCCAGGGCAAGTCACTTGACCCCCATTTACTTAGTTCTTGTTCTGTCTTATAGTTGTTACAAAGACAGAAAATAAGGTGTGGTTTTGTTTTTAGGATGAAGGTGAGAGTTTATTTGGGATTTAAAGGAAGTAGGGGAAGTCAATAGTCAGAGGGGAAAAGGGAGAACATTCCAGACATGGAAAACAGCCAGAGAAAATGTGTAGAACTAAGAGATGGAGTGTTTTCTATGTGGAACAGCCAGGAGGTTAGTGTTATTAAATAGAAGGGTTGTGGTAGGGAGTGATTTGTAAGAAGTCTGGAAAGCTAGGATGGGGCTAGGTTATGAAGGACTTTGAATGACAAATAGCATTTGATTATTGATTTACTGACTAGAGAGGTGAATAAAAAATTCCCTACAGAGAAATTCTTCTATCTCCTAAACACTAAGAGGTTATATAACTTACCCAGAGTCATAAAGCAAGTCAGTATATATCAGAGATGGACTTGAACCCAATTCTTACTGATTCTGAAGCCAAATATCTATCACTTTATGCTCTTTTAAAATAATATCAAGATTAAATAAAGAAAGCAAGAACTATGATAATAATGTTTTCAATTCAGTTGTGCTTTTTAGATAATAATAACTGACATTTATATAGCTCCTTAAGGTTTACAAAGTGCATCAAAAACATTATCTCATTTTATCTTCACAGCAATTCTGGGAGGTTGGTCTAATTATTATCTCCAATTAAACAATGAGGAAACTGAGGCAGACAGAAGTAAATGACTTACCCATGACCACACAGCTAACTGAAGTCATATTTGAATTCAGCTCTTCACTACTCCAAGTCAAGAGCCCTAGCTACCAAGATGCTATCGGATAAATAAAATATGCAAAATACTATCACATAAGTGATCAGATTTGAACAAAGGAACAGAATTGATAAGTCAAAGAATAAATTTTAGAAGTAATAAAATAGTCTTGAAAGAGAATAATAATGAGGCATTAGCTATATAAGACATAGTTAAAGAAGTTCTGAGGGGAAATTCTGTACCTATAAGTGAACTGGATTTAAATGAGGCATAGTTGCCAAGAGTTATAAGCTTCACTTTCTCTTCCAGAGTCATCAAAGTCCAATGGCAAGATAAAAGTCAGGATAACTGTTGATGATCTAGGATGCAGTGGATGATCTTGGTGTCTTCCATGTCTAATTAAGCTCTAAGCCTTCCAAAGTGCCCATTCCAGCCACCTTCATGAACAAATTGTTCTCATCTTCCTACTCCATCAAGTAGAATTCTTCTTCCCATACTTGGGGGAGATATCTCCCTAAATTATCTGCAGGTTTGAATCCACTTGGTAATCCTTAACCTAGTTTAGCTGGTCTACCCAAATGGTTTTACCAGGGTAGTTGCTGTGCATGCTACAGCTTCTTGGAGTCACAGGTGAGAGCTGGGTGAAAGGCAGACAGCAAAGATGGATAAAAAGCTCTGAAAGGGGCTCAGTAGCACCAGAGGTGCTAGTCCTGGTCTTACAATACTAAAAAGTGGTGAGGTAGGGTGGGAAGAGTAGGGTATGATGACTTTGAACTCTAAACAGAGGATTTTGTATTTGGTCCTAGATGTGATATGGAGCTCCTAATTTATTGAATTGGGAATAACGTGATCAGATAAGTTTTTTTAAAAAATCACTTTGGTGGTCAAATAGAGGATTTCTTAGAGTGAGGAGTAACTAGGCAGAACCTGACTTGCATTGGAGATGCAAGATTGGAGATCAACAGAGAAGCTAGGGTCATGATGGTGAACCTATGGCATACATGCCAAAGATGGCATGCAGAGACTTCTCTGTGGGTACTTCTTACTTACACCAATCACCTGTCAGAGTTAGTTACTAGAAAGGCAGATGGACTCAGGGGGAGCTGCTCCCCTCCCCCTCTCCACCACACCTCCCTGCCCCTCTGCTCAGCTTACTCTTTCCCCTGAGCCTAGGTCACTCCTTCTCTTTCTCCCACCCCTGTCTGGGGCAAGGCAGCCAGGGGGGGTGGGAGATGGTGGCACTTGGTCTCTGGGTGGGGCATGGGGCAGGACACCTGGACAGAACACAGCATGGTGTATATAAAAGGTTCTAAAAGGTTCATCATCATGGGGCTAGGGTAAGATAGGTAGATATGAGAATCACCAGCATAGAGATGGTAAATATAAGAGCTAAGATCATCAAGTGAAGTAGTATAGAAAGAGAAGAGAAGAGGAGTCAGGACAGAATCCTGTGGGATATTTTTGGTTAGAAGGGTCATGATCTAAATGTGGATCCAGGAAAGGGAGACTGAAAAGGAAAGTTCTTACATGAAGAAGGAGAACCAGAAGAGAGTAGTGTCCTGAAAACTAGGGAGAAGAGAATTCAGAGAGATTCATACAAGATGAAATAGACAATTTTGATAATGTAAAATTTAAATGTTTTTGCACAAACTCATCTTCTATAGTAAAAATTGAGGGGGGAAAATGAAGAGGAAATCTTGTAACCAGTTTATCTAATAAAGGTCTAAGTTCCAAGATATATACAGAACTAATTCAAATACGTAAAACTAAAAGCTATTCCTCAAGTAAATGGATAAAGAGTATAAAGAGGTAACTTTTAAAGGAAGAAATAGTCTGTTATAATATATAAGCTATACATAATAATGTGAAAGTAGGATATATGATAATATGATGAACTATAATTATATGAACATATTATAAATCACTAATAATTAGAGAAATATAAATTAAAGCAAATTTAGGTTTTATCTCACACTCATGAGACTAAAAAAATGACAAAAGAGAAATACAGTTAATTGAATTACTGAAGAAATAATCTGAAGTAGAAAATTACCTTCAAAGGCCTACGTGTTTCCTTCTCATGTTTTCAAGGATAACTTTCTCACTGGAAGGTTATTTTCATAAAGACTTATTTGTTTTGTTCAGTCATTTTCAGTCATGTCTGACACTTCATGACCCCATTTTGTGTTTTTGACAGAGATACTTAAGAGCAGCTTGCCATTTATTTCTCCAGATCATTTTACAGATGAAGAAACAGAGGCAAACAGGATTAAGTGGTTTGTCCAGGCAGTAAGTAACTGAAGCCAGGTTTGAACTCGGAAAGACGAATCTTCCTGATTCCAGGTTGAGCACTTGATCTTCTATGCCACCTATCTGCCCCAATGATTTTATAGATGCTATAAAAAAGCACATGAGTTTGTACTTACTAACTCCTTATGAATACTTCTTGCTAGTAACATGTTTGGTTTTTTCTATTCTTTTGGATAATCTACCCCACTTCAGATATCTTGAGCAGTGAGGCTGAATGTTTTAAAAATTAATTGACCTCCAGCATTGATCTTTTATCCATGTATTTTGTTCAATCTAGCTGCTTTTCTCGATATCGTTTTTGAGTATATATTTCTCTATCCGCATAAAGAACTCTGCATAGTGCATGAATGTGATGATTTCTCTGTCATCAGTGATAAGAATAGATTTTTAATAGGCAAAGAACAATGAGCCAAGGATTTTATTTCTCTCTTTTTAATGCTTTATATATAGTTTTTAAAATATTACTGAACTGTCAATTGACAAAAACTTCCCAGTAATGGAACCCTCTCCTGTGACAAAGAAGTTCAGTTAAGCAAAACAAAATGACAATTTGACTATTTCTGTTAGCACCTGCCCCTGTAATAGACTGAGAGAAAGGAAGTATATTTTATCTCTTCTTTGGAATCAAGACTGATTATTTCATTGACATAAGTTCTAATGTCTTTTAATGTTATTTTCCTTTACATAATTGTAGTCATTGTACATATTATTTTTTCTGCTTACCTTACTGTGTCAGTTCATGTCTCCCTAAATTTCTTGAACTTCAAATCTTTGTCGTTTATTACAACATAACAATATTCATTTATATTCACATATCAGATTTTTAGTCATTCCTTAATGGATGGGTACCCCTTTCTTTCCATATTTTTGCTGCCACAAAAAATTGCTACTATAAATATTTTGGTATAAGTAGAACTTTTTCTTTATCTATGATCTTCTTGGGGTATATATTAATTACTTATCAGAGACAGCTAGGTAGACATTGAATAGTGTACTAAGGTAAGAAGGATTAATTCAAATATGATTTCAGACACTAGCTAAATGACCCTGGAAAAAAACATTTATAAAACTGTTTGCCTCAGTTTCCTTCTCTGTAAAATGGAGATAATAATAGCATAGACCTCTTAGAGTTTTATGAAATAAAATGAAATAATATTTTTAAAGCACTTTGCAAGCTTCAAAGTGCTATATAAATACTGGCTATTTTTATTAATGGTGTGATTGGCTCAAAAGATATAAATAGTTCAATCACTATTACAACATAATTTCAAATTATTTTCTAGAATGCTTTGACCAATTCACAAATGTAGCACAGTGTATTAGTTTGTCTATTTTCCTGCAGCTCCTTCATCGACACATTCATCTTTCATCATCTTTCCTATTTCTTTTGTCTTAAAAAATACTATTTATTATAGTCCATAGCTCTCTCAAAGGGAAGTAGGGAAGAACATTGAGGATAATTGATGATATAAAAAAAGGGAACCCATAAAAACTAATTAAAAAAGGGAGGAAATGATGTCATGGTCACATTGTGTGAGAGAAGGGTAATGAAAGATAGACAATCTGAATGTTTCACTGATATCCACAAAACATTAAAATACACAGAAAAAGGCCTTCAAGGTACATGGTATGTATTCTTTAGGTGACTAATGGTAGGACAAGGACAAAACTCACCAAGGATGAAATGGCACTGATTAATTTCAATCTATACCAATGAAAAGGGTACCCATATTCCTGAATGAACAGATCTATCAAGGTATCAAAATAAATTTTATATAGTTATTTGTAATTAAAATCACATTCATTTTACATTTTATTGGGCCAGATTCTAGTCTTTTGATCATTGTTTATTTTTTTATTTGGACCGTTTTATTTAAGATTTTTAAGTTTACTTTACTATAAGATAAATCACATTTTCCAAATATAAAACCTTCTTTGTTTATAGTCAAAGCCTTAAAAGCAAAAAGCATTAATTTGTTCAATGAAATTTTTTTAACTTTCCTAATGCTTTTTTGGGTATATTCTTAGGATAAGAGCAATATTGTTACAATTAGGATTAAATTTTTGTTCCCATTCAAAATTATGCTAGTTATCCCTTAAAAGATATTGAAACCATCCTTGAGATTACTGGCTCATTCTGTTGACAAAATTTCCTGATCTCCTTAGTACAAAATAGTCCCAAAGAGCTTTAAATACTATCTCTCGTGCTTTGTCAGTAGAAAATTGTAATTGAGGCAAGGGAGCGTCTCTTGGTTAAATTGACCAGTAGTGTTTTTAATGCCTCGCCTATTAAATCCACTACTATAGCTAAGTAGAGCAGCTAGAGGGCACAGTGAAAAGAACACTGGGTCTGGAATCAGGAAGACTCATCTTCATGAGTTCAAAACTGTCCTCAGATACTTATTAGCTGTATGACCCTGCACACATTACTTTATTCTTTCTCAATTTTTTATTTGTAAAATTGATCTGGAGAAGGGAATGGCAAACCACTCTAGTATCACTGTTAAGAAAACCCTGAAACTGGCAGACATGACTGAAATGACTTAAGGAATGTGACTAAGAAAATCTCCTTTTACTAATTGTGGAATCAACAATTTATTTTGTTCATAAACTGCTAGGAGACTGGCTCAGCATAGAACAGCTCTGCAAATTAAAGTTCAGGATGCCTGAACCCTTATAGGAAAAACCTGGCATCTGTCAATAGAAAGAATAACCCCAAAACAAATTAAATTGAATGCTGCAAAGTTATAATAACCAAATATGGCTCCAAAGGTGAGATATGTAAATGCACCTATTTCCTCCTTTCCCCACAGTGAGGGAAGAAAGAATTATTGATCAGAAAATTGCATATATTATTAGATTTGTTTGATGTGTTTATTAGATCCACAAAACATCTTTCCCTTTTTTCAACCTTTATGGTAAAGGAGGGAGAGAGAAGAAATGTTGAAGAATATAGGTAACATAAAAATGAAAGACATGAATAAGAGGTTGTTTTTATAAAGAAAGAAAAATAAGTGAAAACATACCTTATTCAAGAGTCAAATTTGAACAAAATTTTGAGTAATAATCATTGTAAAAGAGGTTGTTATTATAAGTTAATTATGCCCCTTCCAAAATAACAAATAAGGGCCCAAAACAGGTTTAGCAATTAAAGATCTTAAAATAAAATATAACCAGGTATCTAGATTTTTAAAGGATGTCACATTATATCATGTTCATTTTAGTATCCCCCACTGTTGCTTTTTTACAAAGCTTTGCCAATAATAATGATGGAAAAGAATGTGTCCTGTTCTTGAAGTGAAGCCAGTGAGGATTAATAAGTGTACCACTTGGCAAACAGCCCTTCTTTACATTTGTTTTTAGTTCTGGATCCATACAATGCCAAGATGAATTTAATAACAGAACAAGTGCTTTCTTAACAATAAAACAAAAACCAGTCACGTTTAGGATTCCTGATGCCTGGAGTGACTTAGTTATGAGTTGTTTACTCAATCAATGAGTGACTCCCATACTAATAGGAAGCACTGCACCTTTCAGCTCTAAGCACTCATGGAGACTAGTATAAGTTTTAAAAATGGAAATTCATTTCCCCCAGTAGCAACAATGGGAGATGACTTTCTCTCCCAGCCACCACCATCATTCTAACAAAATTATATCTAGTTCAGGACTAGTGACTTAACAAGCCAAAGGAATCACTGAAATAGTTTGTAAACCTTCTTAAGGTTAATAAATAGCACTTTTAAAAAAAACTTTCTTTTTTTTCCAATTACATGTAGAGACATTTTCTAACAATTGTTTTCTGATATTTCACAATTCATATTCTCTCCTTCCCTCCTTTCTTCCCTCCCTTCTTCTCCCTCCCCAAGGTAGTAATTATACTGATAAAGATTATTACAGTGCTTTCATGCAATACATAAGAAATAGTACTTTGAATAGCACTTCTTTCCAGGACCCTGAAAAATCTCTTCTCTGATATCATCAACCTCTAGACCAGTGATGGTGAACCTTTTAGAGGTGGAATGCCGGGCTCTGCCCCCACTCCCCCTCCCAGATCATGACTTTACCTCACACAGGGGAAGGAGGAAGCACTCCCATTGGGCTGCTGGATGGAGGGGTGGGTAAATGTACTCAGCAAGTGTAGAGAGTGGGAGAGGAGTGGCCCAAGCTCTCTGCTCCCCTCTAGCTCTGCCACTTGTAAGCCTCCAACCTTACCCCTGGTGTGCTCCTATTGGCTGCTGGGCAGAGGGGGTGGGTGATGTGAAAAAAATGTCAACAGGCTGGGTGAAGAGAGGGGATAGGGAGCAGCTCCACCCAAATCCCTATAACTTTCTAGTAACAAACTCTGGGCAAGGGGGGTGGCTGAGTGCCCACAGAGAGTGCTTTGCATGCCATCTTTGACACCTGTGCCATAGGTACACCATTACTGCTCTAGACTATAGATGTCAACAATAATTAATAAGAGATTCTTTACTAGGAATTCATAAACTTGTAAAAAAATTTAATTTTTCTATTTCTGTATAGGCAGCTTTCTTTGCAAATACATTTTATTTTATGCATTTAAAATTTTGTTCTCAGAAGCAGTCCCTACTCCATCCCTGACTTATTTCCATTTCAGATTTAACATTAATTTTTATATATACATGTGATTGACCTTTTCCTTATTTTACCTGGTGTCCTTTTGTTTTTGGCACAATTAGTGCACCAGGGGACCCACATAGGAGAGAAGAACCTTTCATACCTCAGGGGTAGGAGTTCAATATGGAACCCATTGTTAGAGTGTTGTGCTCTATCACTGGGCTAGCCATAAGTACTGATCATTTCATAAGTATCATTCTAAGAACAGAATTGCTGTGAAGGTAGGCCATATTTTATAAATCTACCTTATTGACATTAGCCAATGTTACATAAATATAATACAAATTAATTTGAGGTAGAAGGAAGCACTAACAACTGTGGGAATCAAGGAAGGCTTCAGAGAGGAGATGGGGCCTAACTTAAGTCTTAAAGGTAAACAAGAGGGGAAGTTAGTTATCACAGTGTTTGGAGTGTCAGGCCTGAAGAAAGGAGGACCTGGGTTGAAATCTGACCTTAGACATTTCCTGGCTGTGTGACCTGGGCAAGTCATTTAACTTTAATTGCCTAGCTCTTGCTAGGCAATTAGTACTTAGAATTAGTACTAAAACAGAAGGTTACAGGGAGATCAAAAACAGAGAAAGAAAACTACAGACCAATCTCCCTAATGAACATAGATGCAAAAATCTTAAATAGAATACTAGCAAAGAGACTCCAGCAAGTAATTAAGA
>NC_058133.1:282056069-282056494 GCF_016433145.1 Gracilinanus agilis
GGTGATGGAATACTTGTGCTAAAAGGAATAACAAACTGAAGAAGTTCCAGGCGAACTGGAGAGACCTCCGGGAACAGATGCAGAGTGAAAGGAGCAGAGCCAGAAGAACATTGTACACAGAGACTGATATACTGTGGTAAAATTGAATGTAATGGACCTCTGCGCCAGCAGCAATACAATGACCCAGGACAATTCTGAGGGATTTATGGTAAAGACTGCTACCCACATTCAGAGGAAGGACTGTAGGAGAGGAAACATATAAGAAAAACAACTGCTTGAACGCATGGGTCCGGGTGGACATGATTGAGGGTGTGGACTCGAAACTACCACACCAATGCAACTACCAACAATTTGGAAATTGGTCTTGATCAAGGACACATGACAAAACTAGTGGAAATGCGCATGGGTAGGGGGGGTGCGGGGGG
>NC_058133.1:282056557-282108953 GCF_016433145.1 Gracilinanus agilis
GGGGGGGGGGGGGCGAAGGGGAAAGGAGGAGCATGAATCATGTAACCATGTTAAAAATGAATATTAATAAATGTTTGAAAAAAACAGAAGGTTAGGTTTGTTTTTTTACAAGGAAGAAAAAAATTCAAAAAAGCAGAGATGAGGAGGGAACGCACTCTTGGACTTGAGTGGGGAAGGTTCAAATAGATGGAAACATAAATGGAGTGCCTGGTGTGAATAAATGCTAGCAGTTCAGGATAGCTAGAATGTAGAGTTCCCGGAGAGGAGAAATATAAAATAAGACCAGGTGTGAAGAGGGTTTGGGGTTTGTTTGATTTTCTGGCTATCATGCCTTTATCCTGAATAGAAAGTGCTGATGATACTGGTAAGAAAGAATTCAAGATTATTGGTGGGGGTGGAGGATATTTTGTTGTCTAAAGTAGAATTGATACTGAAGGTACTACCACTAAAATAAATGAATCTCTTGGTGGTGGTCATGGTAATAGTAGTGGTGGTAGTAGGGTATATATGTGTTTGTATTGTGTGTGTATGTGTATGTATGTGTGTATATGTTTAAGAAAGGGTCAGAATTTGAAATGGGAAAGAATTTCAAGGAAAGAAAAAGGAACTACAAAAATGTTATGGCTAGAAGATACTTCAGATATCATCTAATCAAACACCTCCCTCATCTGAAGCCAAGTGACAAGTGATTCACCCTAGCACAGATGATATGTGCTTACAGGACAGCATGAAGTCCAAATAAGTTTCAGATACAGCCTAAAAATCACATTTTATAGAGGCTGACAGACTAACTTAGATTAACTGACTTAGACTCTGTTGCATTAGCCAAGGTAGGAGAGAACTGCCAGTGAGGATGCTTGCAAATTTTAATTGTAAGATAATTACCTAGTCAAGAAATTTGGGGACTTTTAAAAAGAAATTATACCTTTCCCCAGTATTTCCATATTTTTTCCTTTTACTCTCCAGGGCTTTGTGATAATTTACCCATTCTTCATCTAATGAAATTAGAGAAAGAATAAAATAGATGAAGAGAGGTTTGGACAGAATGGAAAATAAGGCATCATTTCAATGCTTCTTGGGCCCAATATGATTTTTCTCAGCACATTCACTAGTTATCTGCTATGTTAATTTCTCCAGATGCTAGAAAGATAGAAAGTATTCCAATACTTGAAACCCTTCAAAGAAGTCTTTCAGTGTGTGGAATTACAAATGTGAATTCTTGGCTTCCCTAGCTGTTGCTTTCAGTCATTCTGAAAAGGCAACATATCACCAAGAATTGAAGCTTTATTCCCAAGGATAACATTGCTGTTTCCAGCACGGCATTCTGCATCGAACTGTGCAGAACCTGAAGTCACTGCCTAAACATGGATGTTATTCAGTCATTTCTCTTTTCTGTCATAGAAGTGGCCCTTTTAAAGAAAGCAGGACAATGTCTCATATCAAGCAAGAAAAGACACTCAGTAGATGACATCATTACAGAGGTCAGAGGAAAGTAAGTTTATGTAAAAAGTCACTGTTTTCCTGTTTCTTTGATAGTCTTCCTCATGTTTTCTAGGGCTATAGGAAATTAAGACATATAAAACTCTCCTCTCTAGGTCCAATTAGTCTTCTTCCTTTTTGCTGTTTTTGATTTTTTTTTTCTTTTGGCAGGGGGAGTGGTTTGACCTAGACTTCAAGAATGTAGGAGTTCCTGGAGTGAAAACTGCATTCACTCATGAATATCAACAATTTTCCTGTAACATATAGTCTTCAAGTACTGCCTGGACCTCTTAGAGTTAGTGATTTTCCCATAGTCACAGGGGAACCAGAAGCAGGAATTGAACCCAAATCTTTCCAGCTTCAAGGCCAATCCTTTATTGACAATGCAATACTACCTCATTTCTTCCATGGATGGTAGCATCAATAGGGTTGAAGGGAAAGTGCATTAGTGACTCCCTGTATCAGAGATTGTTCTCTGACAAACATACTGCACTATCATGGTGCTTTGTCACTCCTGGGAAGGAGAAAAATCACCCTATATAATCATTCTCCCCAAGGGTGATGCAGACTTGAGGTATTATTTCATTTCATGAATATGTGCATCATAAAAGAAGTCCTTATGAAGGTTGTAGAAGGCTTAACCTCAAGCCTGAATAATAATTTAATTAGGAGCATCCTTGGAGAAGAAATTGAAGGAAATTCAGAGATTATTTTATTAATTAGGCAACCATATGAGTCTAGTTGCTACTTCTATAATAGTTTCTCTATAGAGATTCAAGGGCCCAGAAAGTTTCTCCAGAGGGAGAAAAAGAGAATGGAATTGAAAACATGCCACTAGAAGAAAGATGACCATAATCCTCTAGGACAAAGAGAGGATGGTGGAAATTTTTAGTGCAGCCTGAGGTAGGAAGTTGTGTGATAAAATAGAGAGGAACACAACAAACTATGGAGGTAAGAGTTAGTTTTTTCACTTCTACTAAATTTGGAATCAAACTTCTAGATAGTCATGAGGATGAGTGGGGAAAACAGCCAGTGGCCAGCACCACATGGAGATGAAAATGACCAGCTGCCCCAAAGCCATGCAGACCAGAGAGCAGGTTAACTACAGGCCAGCTGTAAGGTAGAGATGCTGATCCTGGAGCAGAGATGGGGATAGGAAAGAGGTATCCAAGTTATAGAACTTTTCCATCCTGTTTAGTTGATGAGCAAGAGGGGAAGACTGAATATCCTTACCAAGCAGGAGGTGGCTTAGCAAAAGGTTGGAGGTGAGTGGTGGTCAGATGAAAGTACCTGTTCTATCTTCTTTCACTTCATGTCATGTATAAATAAACAATGTGATCACAGTATATTAAATCTTTGAATCTATGGGCAGGGGGCATTATGAATTGAGAAGAGAGAACCCCCTAATGGAGTGAAGACTGTTCTTTCTAACCCCAGAATTCTCTTATTTAGTTCAGGGTTGATCTTGGGACAAAATGAGACCCTCACATTTGTAATTAAATTACAAAAGCACATTTATTTTCCCCTAATACAGCATGGATATGCCTCAAGGATACAATGGTCTTTAGCTTCTCTGGACAGGTTCCTATGCATCTTCATATAGAACTGCATCAAATCATTACATTAAGATGTGTTGAAAGACATGTTGATGGGGGCAACTGGGTGGCTCAGTGGGTTGAGAGTCAGGCCTAGAGATGGCAGGTCTTAGGTTCAAATCTGGCCTCAGACACTTCCTAGCTGTGTGACCCTGAGCAAGTCACTTAACCCCCATTGCCTAGCCCTTACTGATCTTCTGCCTTAGAACCAATACATTATTGATACTAAGATGGAAGGTAAGGTTTAAAAAAAAAAAAAAAAGATGTTGACTCACATGGTCTTCAGAAATCCACCAAGCCTCACGGTCTTTTTTAATTTTTTAAACCCTTAACTTCTGTGTATTGGCTCCTAGGTGGAAGAGTGGTAAGGGTGGGCAATGGGGGTCAAGTGACTTGCCCAGGGTCACACAACTGGGAAGTGTCTGAGGGTGGCTTTGAACCTAGGACCTCCCATCTCTAGGCCTGACTCTCAATTCACTGAGCTACCCAGCTGCTCCCTTAGGGGTCTTGATTGCCTATAGTTGGGACTTTTTAATACCTCTATGTGACCAAGAAATTTCTTTGAGGAAGCCAGAGCCAATCAAGTTCCAGGAAAAACTTTATTTCCTTTTAGGGAAAACTAATCCCTAAAGGAGGAGAAGGAAGAACAATACTTCATTTTATGAGGGGGATGGGGAAGTTGTGTTAAGGAAATGCTAGTAAATATTAGTTCTATTCACAGAGGCTCAAGAACTTTTAAAGATTACAGGTTTTATATTGTATTATTTTTAGTAATATTGCTTTTCATCTCCCAGATTATTTCCAACTTCACTCAGTAGGGATTAGGTACAGGTTAAACACCTACTAGTGGCTTGTGGGAAGTCTGATGCATTTTAGGATGGCTTTTCCCAACTTTGGCCCAAGAAATTGACAAGATTCCCAGATTGGTATCTTAGAAGGGATGGGAATATCTGAGTTGTAGAGAACCAGATTCTTTTCGACCTAGCAGACAACTCAGACATTATATTCTCTTGCCAGATAATTAATATGGTGGCATGCCTGGAGATTTATGGAAAACCATATAGTCATACAAGCAATTCTGGACTGCTTGTACTGCACATGTGTCCAAAATATTGCATAGGCAACTATCTACTCTTCTCATATCTAAGGCTAGTCCCAGGAATCATCATAAAGAGAGCATTGCTGCCCTGCCCCTTTGCCTCTCCTTTCCCCTGGGCAAAGAAGAGAGAACATTGGCCCTGGAGTTAAGGGACCTCAGATAATACTAACAATAACAATGATAATAGCAAACATTTAGATCATACTTAAAGGATAGAACAGCACTTTACAAATATCTTTTCATTTGATCTTCATAATAACCCTGGGAGATAGATCCTATTACTCTCCCCACTTTATAGATGATGAAACTGAGGCAAACAGGTTAAATGACTTGCCTAGAGTCATACAGCTAGTATAAGGTAAAATTTGAACTCAGATCTTTCTGACTCCAAGCCCAAGCTCTATCCACTGATGACCTAGCTGCTTCACAATATCACCAGCCAATTATGATAATGTAGGCAAATTAATTAACTTCTTTAGGATTTAATTTCTTCACCTTTTTAAGAAGAGCTTAGATTCATTAATTTCCAAGATCCAGTCCAAACTTAATGGGAAAAGTCTATAAATCCTTGTAGTGCGAATCTTACATTGTGCTAAGAATCCCCTACTTATCATACATCTTCAATGTAGACAGTGTGGTACTTGTATTTGCAGGCATGGAAAAAATGTTTTATAGCAGAACAAACATTTATTAAATGCCTGTTACATACAAGGCATCGCGTCAAATGCTAGGGATACAAAGCCCAAAACTAAACAGTTTATGCTCACCAGGAGATTACATTCTACTAGGAAAATACAATGCACAAAGAGATAAACACAAGTTACACAAAACACTTAAAAAAAACCCACTAACAGTTAACAACTGAGGGATCAAAAAAATCCTTTTTAGGAGGTAGTATCTGAGCTGTGTTTTCAAAGAGGTTCTCTGAACCCAAAGGGAGTATGAGTTACTATTCAGTTAATAATCTGAAGTTACTCTACAGTTAATGGTGGCACCTGGTTGGCACAGTGGCTAGAGTGCCAGAATCAGAGTCAGGAAGACTCATCTTCATGAGTTCAAATTTTACCTCAGACACTTTGTAGCTGGCTGACCCTGGGCAAGTCAATTAATCCTGTTTGCCTCATTTTTCTCATTTATAAAATGAGCTGGAGAAGGAAATGGCACCCCACTCCACTATCTTTGCCAAGAAAACCCCAAATGAGGTCACAGAGAGTCAGAAATGAGTAACAGCAAACAACATGCAGTTAATAATCTCTTCCTATAGTCACAACTAATCTGATTTTTTTTCTCCTTTCCTCATCACCTGACATTTATATAAAAATCTTTCTTCAGTGGCATTTATTTATACATAGTCACAGCTTTCCTTGATCCACAAAAATGCAAATAAAGTTGAAGGGAAGGATTGTGTGTAGGCTTAGCTGGGCAGGTGAGTTTTAGGGTAAGCACCAGTTTCACTTGATTTTATTGTGCGCCTGTCCCTGTATTTAGATAGCATGTTATATATTCATGATTGGATGGCTCTAGTTGATCAAAATGAAAGATACAGAGATAGAGAGAGAAACAGAAAGACAAAGACAGAGAGAATGAGAGGGAGAAAGACAAAGAGACAGAAAGGCAGTTATAACAGAGGAAAAGAGATAGAAAGACCAAAATAGAGTATACATGAATTACGGCTGCTAACATAATTGCACCATACATATACATAGTGCTTTACTTTTCCAATCTACTGTCCCATACATTAGGACCTTTGTTCTAGACACTATTATTCAGCATCCACTTACCACTTCCTTTGGAGGAGAGAGGTCCTCTTAATGATAGCAAGGATTTTTAGCCCATCAGCTGCCTAGGATTATAGATGGTTTAAGAGATGAATGTGACTGTATACAAAACAATAACATTCTAAACATGATTGATCGTTCATCCTGGGAGCTACAGGATGTCCAAGTAACATTTGAGTGCCTTTGGAATCAAGCCATTTATTGAGATGAAAACAGAGGCCATTGTTTTCTCTCCAGTAGATTTGTTTTATGACCATCAATTTGTTGAATGTTCTTTGAACCAGAACTGGCCCTATGCAAAACTGTCAAGTGAATGAAATGTTGGCAATGTTGTCCAAATGATATTCTTCCTCCATCTTCCTCATCTTTGGGCCCTATCTCTTTCATGTGCCCAAGACTCTCACATTAGCTTTGCATTATTCTTTATCAAAAGATTTCAGTAAGTGATCCAATATGCTCATTTACAGTGAGATACAAACAGCTGAAAAGACTTGAAATATGACCCTTGAGGTGGCTAGATGAGATTTAGTGGAGATTGTATAGTTTCCCAGAATCTAGTCGCAGACACTAACTAGCTGTGTGACTCTTGGCAAGTCCCTTAACTACTTCCTGCCTCAGTTTCCTAATCTATAAAATAGCAATAAAAATAAACCTACTCCCCAGGGTTGTTGTGAGAATCAAATAAGGAAATATTTATGAAGTGCTTAATATAGTGCCCAGTGTATAGAATTCAGAATATAAACACTAGTTATTAATATTGTAGTTATTCATCCTGGGTGCAGGTATTTTAAAAATAAGGGACAAAAACTTAAGGTAAAAGAATGCATCTCTAGGTGATGATATTTCAGATATCAACAAGTCTGCAGAGGGAAATTATCTTTTGGAGTGGGGGAACCTTTATGTCACTATAATAGGAAGAACACTAAATTTGAAATCAAAGGGTGTGAGTCTTGACCCTATTTCTTGTTTTCTAAAGGGCCTTGAAAAAATAATTTCACATCTCAGTTTCTATTTACTAATCTGTTTTTTTTAAAAAGAGGCTAAAATAAATGATCTGCAAGGCACTAAATCTTAAGATTTCCCTGCTCAAAATCATACTTCCTATATCACTTATAAAGACAGTTCTTATAAGTGAATATATTTACAATTATCTCTTCAAAAAAAATTTTAAATGCATAACTATCCTTCTTATGTGTCTTTTCCAGCATCAGAGTATCTAAGGCATTCTACTAGGATAGCAGATTAAGGTCCCTAAAGTCACTACTGGATAAGACCTGAGTCATGGAAACTTTGAATAACTTATCTTTCTTCTATTCAAGATACACCATTTGGGATTCCTACTCTTCGACTTACTAAAGCTTTGCTGTGGTTGATACAAATAAAAAAGCAAACCTCATATTTTGGAATCTTCCATCACTACCACTAGGAAAGCAAATATATGTCTTTTATTTTATTAAAAAGCAACAACAACAACAAATTAGACCTGTGATTTCATTGGTACATGAAGCTCCTGGGAGCTTCAAATAGGCACCTGCTCTGAAATTTAGAACCTTAGAGCAGGGGTGCTTAACCTGAAAGGTCAAAAACTTGGAAAAGAGAAAATTTAAATCTTTATTTCAAAATAATTGGTTTCCTTTGTTGCTCAATGTTTTGTACTTTATGCATTTAAAAACATTACGGGACAGCTAGGTAACACAGTAGATAGAGTACCAGGCCTGGAGTCAGGCCTGGAGTCAGGAGGACCTGGTTTCAAATTTGACCTCCTACATTTCCCAGCTGTGTGGGCAAATCACTTAATCTGGTTTGCCTAGTCCTTGCCCTTCTATCTAAGAGTTGTTACTAAGAAAGTTAGGGCTAAAAACAAACAAACAAACATTGTGAGAAGGGATCTATAGGTTTCACCAGATAGCCAAAGTGGGTCCATGACACTGGCCTTCCACAGGTGCTTGTAGCAGAGGTATCAAGTCACAGAAGTCCTCAGCCTACAACGCTCCCAAGGGCTGTCCCATCCAGATTAAAATGTAATTGGGAAATATCTAACAAAATAAACAAAAAATGTGATAAAACATAGATAACATTATACTTTAAAACTAAATCAATATGTGATTGGCAGGAATTCTTATATACGCATTAGTGTCTCCATTTCTATTTGAGTTTGACACCATTGGCCTGCGGGTATTTAGTAAATATATATATATATATATATATATATATATATATATATATACCATTATAGGAAGAAGGGTGGGAAAAGTCATGAATCATATAACTATGTAAAAATATTTTAAGTAAATAAATAAAATTTAAAAATAATAAATATATACTATTATATGTATTTATCATTTGGTGAAGTACATCTGTAAAGCTTTTAGTTACTTGACAAAATTGTTTAAATATTTCTGAAAGGCCCTCCTCTACGTAAAAAAGTTTTGCCATTATCACTTTTTTTTTAAACCCTTAACTTCTGTGCATTGACTCATAGGTGGAAGAGTGGTAAGGGTAGACAATGGGGGTCAAGTGACTTGCCCAGGGTCACACAGCTGGGAAGTGTCTGAGGCCGGATTTGAACCCAGGACCTCAGGTCTCTAGGCCTGGCTCTCAATCCACTGAGCTACCCAGCTGCCCCCCATTATCACTTTTTAATTTTGTTTTTATGATTGAAATTTTATTTTTAATTAAGTATATTTTCTCTTCCTCCCACTCCTAGCCCATTGAAAAAAGAGAGATAAATTCCCTGTAACAATCAATCAATTGAATACCATTTAAGTACCTACTATATGCCAAGCACTGTGCTTAGCACTGGGTATACGAAAAGAGGCCAGCTTATAATCTAATGGAGGAGACAATATGCAAACAAATATATACAAAGCAAGAAATATGCATAGTCGAGTAAAAGAAATTCTTTTGTGCTTTAAAAATGTCTCATTATACCCTCTTAATACATTGCCTCTTTGTTTATTTTGGCTGGAACTTTTAGGATGATGAGTGTCTAGTGCTGTGTTGGTGAAGGTGTGACACATGTGCCCTGGTTATGCAGGAGGAGGCTGCTCTTTTCCCCTTCTCTACTATACCTGAGAACAATTTTTGCATGCTCCACTCCTCTGACCAGCAGCCCAACGTGAACATTTCCTCCCTCTATTCTCTGGGGTAATGTGAGGCAGAGGGGCACTCACAGGTGGCTTGAAGGTGCAGTTTAGTTACATGATCTCTAAAAGGTTCACCAGTGCTGGTCTAGAACATAGAATCTGAACAATAAATAAATACCATTTCCAATCTGACAAAATGAGTTGTATGATAGGCACTGAAAGCTATATATGACAGGACTATGCCACAAGCAAAAAAGTTAAAAAAAAAAAACTTTGAAGAAGGAAGCAAAGATATCATATACCTCTCTAATATAGAGAATATAGAAAGACCAGAAATAGAAAAGTGGGGAGCAGAGACAACACCAAAGAAGGGAGTCTGAAAGGATAGCTAAGGATAAAGAGAATGAAGAGAATGAATGGTTAGACTACACTGTTTCCATAAATGTTTGTTTTGGTTTTGATTTTTTTCAGCTACTAAGGCTCAGAAGATATATCCCCTGGGGACACTCTAAGCACTGGGAGAGGGGAATAGGGCAAAGAGCTGCTTGTCATCCTCCCCAAGACCAGTTAACTTTTGATAACATATAATGGTGGTTATTTCAGAAATAAAGTGAAATCAATGACACATAAATATGTACTTTAGGTTAAAAAAAAGGTTAAAAGGTAAAAAGGACTGATCACTCTAGATATTTTTGACTGAATTGGACACAGTACTGTTCTGTTGCTCAGATCTTATGAAGATTCCTGGCAAATAGATGGATAAAAGAAATAGGGTGAAAAGTTGTGATGTATATAGTAATATATATTTGCTGGAGCTAAACATACTTTCAACAAGTTCTGCAAACACTCCTCATGGTGTGGGGGTGACATTGGGTTTTTAAAGGATAATCTTAGCAGGTACTAACTGTATAATATCCTGGTGACCTGATGATCACCATTCTCTTCTCCATCGCACACACACACACACACACACACACACACACACACACACACACACACACCACTATTTTCATAGCTCTTCTCATCATCAACTGCTCATGCACTGGTAATATTATGGTTTGGTGGAAAGACTATGTCTATGGAATAAGTGAATATCAATTCAAATGTTGACTCTGACACTGCCTGTGTGATCTTGGGCAAATCATTTAATCCTCTGATTTGAGCCCCCTCGTCTGTAAAATGAGGTGGTAGTAAATGGTGACTAGATCTATGATTCTATGGCATGGAAATGAGATCATGAATGTATCAAAGTATCTGAAACATATATAGAGAAAATTACAGAGTTTCTCTGTTTATCATACTCTATTATTTGCAATTCTGAAACAAATTTTGCAACACTGTCTGGACAAGACACAAATGTAGATACTTAAAATCTGCAAGCACAGATTGTCTTAGTAATAAACTATTTAGACTTGATAAAGATACTGTAGCTTTCCAGAGGCAATAATTGCTTTTAAAGAGTTCTTCTAAAACATAATTTTACTTTATAGAGATATGAGCAATGTAATTGGAAGAGCACTAGATTTGGAATCAGGAGACTAGAATTAAAGACCTCTCTGACACTTCCTAGTCCTGTCATGAGCAAGTCACATAAACTTTCTGTTGCTCAGTTTTCACATATTTCATGTTGTTCGAAGGAAGGCCCTTTGTAAATACCCAAAAATGTATAAATGAGAGCTGTTAACATAATATGGGGCCTTCATTTCTACCTAGCTTTCTACTTTGATAGAAAGATATGGAGTTTGATGGCACCGATCTAGGAAGGTTCCTATAGTCTCTTTCTCCCTTTTGCTCTTTTTCTCTTCTCTTTCCCTCCTTCCAAGCTTTCCTCTTCTTCCAGGTTCAGTGAAGTCTCCAAGGTGTTAGTTGTAGGAAGCAATTCAGAAACAATAATTGGTATTTATAAGGTACACTAGGAATTCTTTCTTGTTCTAGTTGATTATTAGCTCTAAGCCAGGCTGCCAAGAGACTAGGATGCTTCAGGGGGATATAGGGGCTGATATTGACAGTGTAATGGGAAAATTCTCTCCTCTGACCTTGTCACAGCCACAAGGGGACAAGGGGAGTTTAATCATTTGCAAGTTGGTCTTCTTCCACTCTCCCTCCCCCTTCCAAATCTCCAAGTTCTTTCAACAGAAGTTCTATTCCTATACTAAGATATATTCTATTCCTATAACAAAGCATGAGGATATCTTCTCTAATTATACCTTAATTAACTAGAGCATACTCGTGGAGTAGATCTGTGATGTCAACTTCAAATAGAAAAGAGGTAGGACATTTAGCCATAGATAGATTCCCGTAGCTACATACTGACTTGGAAAACCACATATTAACATTATTTATATTTTACTATATTTTTAATCATTTTGCTAAATGCTTCTCAATTATATTTTAATCTGGTTCAGGCAAAATGTTGTGGACTATGTATCTGATGCCTCTGGTGTAGAACAATAGTTTCCATGAATCTTCCAATAGAGAATTATTAACCTCCTGTGACTGAAAAAAGAAACAACTAGTTATACCAGCATTTCCCTAAAGGAAGTGGAATGGCTGATTTAGTAAAGTATTGGAAATTGCAGTTGACTGTTATTTTGGATACCTGCTAGGAAATAGAAGGCTCAATCAATTGCCAGTGATATCTTACTCCAAAGATGTGAGCTAACGTTTTGTTAGCTAATATGATTAATCTAGGTCAGTGATGGGCAAACTTTTTAAAGAGGGGGCCAAAGGAAAGGAAATGCTCATCTGTCAGTCTGTTTCTAAGGCAACTCTTTCGAAGTTTCATTATATTGTATCCTACTCATTGTATTCATCAGATTAGGAATAATGTCCTGCTGTAGGATAGAACATTTCAGGGGGCCACATCTGGCCCGCAGGCTTAGTTTGCCCATCACTGATCTAGGTTATAACAGACTGGATCTGATCTGACAATTTCATTAACATTCGTTTTCCACACATTTATTCAATGTATGAATCAGTTGCATCCTCAGCATCATCAGCATCACCATCATCATCACTAATGTCTATATAGTGCTTTAAGATTGGTAAAGCACTTTATAAATATTATCCTGTTTGTTTCTCAAACAATTCTTAGAGGTAGGTGTTATTATCAACATTTTACAGATAAGGAAACTGAGGTAGACAGAGGTTAAATGACTTGTTTAGGTTCACACAGCTAATAGGTGCCTGAGGTGGGATTTGAAATCAGATGTTCTGGAATCCAGGTCCAGAACTCTATTCACTGAGCCACCAAAATAGGTGAGATATGGCTTCACTCATATATGTGCCAGAGTCTCCTCATCCCACCCCTCACTCATCCATAACCAAAATGGCAACACTGAAATTTGGAACCTCGATGTACTGCAGTCTCTTCTACGACATTCACTTCTCCTCCAACTCTAGCCAAATGGCCTCTATGCTCCAGGTTAAACATTTTCTGCTCCTGTGTTCTCCACTCATAAATAATAAAAGGTGACTATTTTCTACCATGAAAAATACCAATAACCTTCCTTAACACTAGGATATCTATATGGTGTTATAGAAATGTCTGATACCATCAACTGCTCCTATGGTAGCAAGACATATAGAGGGAATTTTCACTTATGTATGTACCTCTCCACTTCCAATTCCAATGTAACAATATCCTGACATAAATGTTTTCAGCATCACTTCTATTCCTACATTAAGTTGCAAAGGGGTTGCCTTACCTAGTTACAAATTAGTTGGACTAGTCTATACTTACAGGGAAGTGGGATGGGTTCAAAGAGAAATGTATGATTCTAATCTAAAGAAAAATCATCACCACTGGTTTTGTCTTTAGACAGTGACCTCACATACCAGCCTGTTAGGTTTCTATGACCACAAAGTTCCATAATATGCCTGAAAAAAATAGGGATTGTTTCAAAATATCTTTTAGGATTTAGCTCTCACTGACCTTGTGATACAGATTCATCACTGCCAAAATTTTCTATTTTCCATGGATTCAAAAGCCACAGGCATCTTATAGCAGTTTTGCACATAAGCCTTCCTCAGGAACACACAGACAACAGAGAATACACTGTAGAAGCGTAAGAAAAGTTTGTTATTCAAAAATAACAGATCTTGGAGTCAAACTGCTTCAATACCATGTTCACTGATTCTCCCTTCTTCCAAAACAATCAGTTCTTTATTAGCACGAGACTAAGTCAGTGTACATAAGAGGTTCACATCTATCTGCTTTTACCTCTCACTTGCAGGTAGGCCCCAAACTGAAGAGACCATAGTGGTCTCACTGACCATACTGCCCACTCCCCTCACAGCTGTTACCTTGATTTCCTTACTGTAGTAACAAAGTCCTGGCATCCATCCAACATTCCAAAAATTGAGTTGTCATTTCCTCCAAAGAACTGTAACTGAGTTATATAGTGGCTATATAAATAGTTTTGCAGTTCATTCAAGTATGTACTGTCTATGATGTTTTGGAAAATCTTGCTGTGGATCTGGTTTTTAGTGGCTGGAGTCTCAGGAGATAATGATTACTGAGGTCAGTATTTTGAATATTTAAAGTACAGGAAGGTGTTGCTCTTTGTCCCAAGGACAAAGTCGAAATAATAAGACAGTCCTGAAGCTATGTTGAATCTGTGGCATGTGCCCAAAGGGGCCATCAACCCCATTCTAGTTGGAGCTACATTCCATGTGCATTCCTAAGAATGCATTTCCCCAGGGCAACAATCTTTTTTTTTTTTTTTTTTTTTTTTTTTTTTTTTTTTTTTTTTTTACTGAATGGGTTACTCATAGTTTAGTGAGAGACACTCACAATATATCACAATAAATACACCTAGAGTCTTAACAAAGTTAACAACTGCCCATAAACCATCACCCACAGGGTTGGCAAATCCCCCTGCAGAAGTAGCAGAGAGGGAGTCAGCATGTGTTAGGGAAATCAAACTACCACCACCATTGCTTTGATCACTGTCTCTCCTAAGACCCTGATAGAGATAGTGGAGGAGCCTGAACACTAGAGCTTTAGGAAGAGGAATGTTTCCAGCCCAGTACTGATAGCCATCATCTTGGGAACAGCCACTATGGAGATACAGTCTGGCAACTGTTACTGCAGGTACTACAACTCTAAAAGCCTCAGGAAAATAAAGTTCTTGCCACTAAAGTCCTTGGTATTGTCAAACAATTTTGATTTCATCAGTGGGATAAAGAAGAGGCATTATTATCTATTTTACCATTGTAACCCAAAGACTATGGAAACTTTCATCTGACTTTCATCAGACTTCCATTTGTATTGTTTTTCCCCCCATTGGAATATGAGGTTTTTTTTTTTAAATCCAAACAATATTTATTGAATTCTGAATGACTTCGTGTCAGGCATGTGATAAGAGGTGATTCTGTTATAGGTTCCTCCAACTTTTCCATTCTATGATTCTATGATATTGCTGGCTTTCTTCTTAGATATCATCTCTTATGTGCTATTGATTCTCTATTCCACAATCCTCCTTTTTTTTATTTTTCAATTTAATGAATTAATTTAGAATATTTTTCCATGATTCATGTTCTTTCCCTTTTCCCTCCCCCCCTCCTAGAGCCGATGAACAATTCCATTGGGTTTTACATGCATCATCATTCAAAACCTATTTCCAAACCATTAATATTTGCAATAGAGTGATCATTTAAAGTCAACATCCCCAATCATATACCCATTAAACCATGCAATCAATCATATGTTCTTCTGTATTTCTACCTCCACAGTTCTTTCTCCTGGATGTGGACAGGAATATGAGCTTTTCAAGAATAATAGCTGTTTTCTTTTTTCTGTTTGTATCCCAGAGCCTTGTACTATACTTTTTGCATATAGTAAGTGCTTAACAAATGCTTTTTCTTCACTTATTTTTTCCTTAAGAGTTGGAAGGGTATTTTATAACATTCTAGAGGGCCTCCAAATCTGCATCTCTACCACTAACTTCCCTCAAGCTTCTCTTTCTTTTTTCCAGACTTTTCCTTTGTCTCTATCCCTCAATCACCTTTTCTCTATTGAAGTATATATGATTACTTATGCTATCTTCACACACACTTTTTATACCATCTAATTCTCATTGTTGTCACCTTCTGACAGCTGGGCCAATCTCCCAAATTTCTCAGTATCTGGTACTTTCTTCAATTTTCTTCTTCACTGTTTCCCCAGCTACAATCCTCAAAGATATATTAATATTGATATTTGACCTCCTCAACTCCATTGACTTCCTTCTCTTTCCCAGTACAAGTAACCACCATAGTCAAAGCTTAGGAGGAAGTCTGGTACAACGGAAAGAGAGCTGGATCTGGAATCAGAGGATCTGAGTTTGAATCCAGGCTCTGTGATTTACTATTCTTTGGGACCTTGGATAAATGAATTTGCCTTTCTGAGTCCTAATTTCCTCATCTATAAAATTAGGGGCTAGACTTAGATTACTTCCATCTCTTACTAATTCTAAATATTTAATTATGTGATTTCATCACCTCTTAAAGTTACAGACCCTCCAAGATCCTGAATATTTTGTGTTCTCTCCTATTATCACACAAAGCATATTCTTTGTCTTTATATATTCTCTTCCTTGATGATTCATCAGGTTCCATTTATTCAGTTGTTATCTCTATAGCCATCCCACATTTCTGTTCTGTTCTCTAGTATTGCATTATCAACTGCTGATAGACATCTCCATCTTTATGTCCTATAAGTATCTCAAACTCATTTAGTCCAAAATGGAACTAATATTTTTCTAGTTCCTAAGAAGCCCTTTCTTGCTGTCACATTAAAACCTTAGTTTTCCTTAAAAAAAGAAAAAAAAAAAAGGAAAGATGCCTCTGGGGTAACTATTATGGGAAGAATACTAATGAAACATTGTCAAAGGATGAGTCCAGGGCATGATGCTCTATCTATTTCCCAGTATCATATTATTCTCATTATCTGTCTTTAGTAGAGAAAAACTATCTTAGAATAGACCATGTACTACAAGTTCTCAAGAATTGCTATAGATTCCTAGTTGTGTGACCCTGGGTAAGTCACTTACACTCAATTACCTAGCCCCTACTGCTCTTTTGTCTTGGAACCAATACTTGCAATGATTCTAAGGCAGAATGCAAGTTTAAAAAAAAAAAAAGAATTGCTCTGGAGCATTACTTAGAGCAAAAGGTTAAACATGTATCCTAGGTCTATCACTGTAATTTATATGGTAGCCCAAACTAGATTAAAATGCTTTTATTATTTGATTTTAATATGCTTATGTATCAATTTATTTATATACACATATATGTAAATGTATGGTTTTCTATTTCAATATGTGGTCCTTGGTGATCCTTATATATGGTTGAGTGGCCCCTGTTCCTATTTGTGTTTGATACCATTGACTTGAGCATCACATCACCTGGATATGGAAATTGGCTGACTCCTTATAACAAGGATTAATTTTTTTTTCATCATGAACCTTTTTGGCAGTCTAGCAAAGCCTAGGGCAATGTGGTGTGTCCTTCTCAGAAGAATGGTTTTAAATAATTGAAAGAAATGCTAAATTTCATTTAAAGGATTAATGAAAATAAAGATATAATTTTTCTTCATCCAAATAAATAGTTTCCCCAAAGTCTGTCCTTGAGGGTTCTTGGACCCCATATTAAGGACCCTTGTAAACAGCAAGACAGAGTTCTTTTTAGCCATAAAAACTCACTTTATTTTATGGAGAACTAGCTATTCTCTGTATGTCACACTCAGTGGGCATTATTTTTTATATGGTTTTCCCCATATTCCTGTCTTGGCATTTGGGACCTGAGCAAGAGGAGATCCAGAGAAAACTATAATTTGCTCCTGGAGTAAACACAAGAGTAATAAAATAAAGGGAACATCATTGGGTGTGAGTTTTCTTAGTAGGATCATACTGACAGTATTAACAACAATCTTTCCTGAGTTCATCACAATATTTTGGAGGAGGTGAGAACCAAGACTTCAATCTGCTGCTATTATTGCTAGGCATAAGCTATTTGGTGCTGGTCTGAGACTATGACCAGAGCTAGAGGCAAAGTAATGGAAGATGGGGGTCTTCAAAGTCATTAATGATGCCTCCATAACTATGGTATCTAGTAAGGTTTGATTTTTATAATCGATTTGCCACATTGTTAAGAGAGCATTATGGTCTTCAAGGAGTGGACGTTTTCTTGTTCATGAGTTATCTGAATAAAATAATTTCAACTAATCTGCCCTACAGACCATGTGGTATTTTCTGAATGTAATTGTTTGATTACATTGGCTTCCCATACATATTATCTTAGAGAGACATTTACAGTTTCCAGCTGAACTTTGGGGACAACAACAAAAAATTAGTTACAGTTTACCAGGGCCTACTACTTTACAGGACAAGAGATATATAAAGCATGTAAAGTAAGTATTCAAGTCATTTCTAAGCTATTAAAATGCACATTCTTGCACACGTACACATGTGCATACACACACACACACACACACACACACTAATAGTAGGATAAGACCCTCTATCTTTCCAATAGCTGTTTGCCAAAAAAAATACTACATACCCTGCTCTTGGAAGTTCTTCTTTTTGGGTAGTTAAAGCCTTCTCCTCATATATATATCTTACTAGACAGACCAGATATTTAGTGAATGCTGGCTTTGATGAATTGTGAAAAAATCTGCAGACAGGCATCTGGGCCACAGCATATGTTAAGATAGGCATTATAGGAACAAGGAAGGCACCTGGGAGATTGTCTGAAACCAAAAACTTCATTATTGGACCCTGGAACCCAAATTTGGCTGGATCATATTCTTTTGCCTGTAGAGTAATTATTCTAAGTTTTAGAAAATGGATATTTAGACCCACTGATCATTTTTTAGCAAGTGAAACACGAAACCTATAAGATAAAATAACCCCAAGCCTCAACAAGTCATAGTTTCCTCAAACATGCATATTCTACTGCGTTTCCATAGAGGCCATGAGAATAACCCATTCTTGTGTGAGTTGTAGTTAGAGTTGTAGCTAGAAAAGAGGATGAGATTTAGGAGATTTTAGATGACTAACAGAAGTGGAGACACTGATGTTATCTCATTAATCAGAATAGGCACAGTCCAAAGAGACACACACAAGACTTGAGTCAGTTAAAAAAAAATCCATACCTCTTTCTTATGACATTTTACCAGAGATATAAAAGGAGCTGCACCCATGCTCCTTGGGGAAGAGTCACAGGAAGGGCATACTCTTAGCTGGTAATTAGACTGCCTCAGCTGGTATGTGAGGAAAACATTTAGCTGGAATATTTAAGTAAAAGGAAGGGCAGTGTCTACTGGAATGAATTTTTTTTCCTTTTTTAAAGGGAGAGAGAGGGGGTGTGAATTATGAAACTGGCTGTAATCCTATAATCACTGGGCAAATTTGGCTTTTTTTCAAAATGAGGGTAAAAGCCAAATAAGCATGAAGAATTCAAAAGGATATGGCTGAATTGTATAGGTATCCTGGAGAGTTTCCTTTCTGTAGGCTTATGTATGTGTATGTGCATGTATGTGTGTGTTGCATGTCCAATCATGTAACCACCACCCCCACATACATTCAAAAAACTACAGGCTTCCTCTTGCCTCCAGAAGCAAATACAAAATGCTTTGTTTACCATGCAGACTTTCATTACCTAGACCTGTCTGCCTTATCAGTCTTCTTATATCTTACTCCCTTAACATGCCTCCTAGCTGTTCTGCAAACAAGGACTCCATCTGTCCGCCATGCTTGGAACAGTCTCCTTCCTATACTCTACTGACCTCCCTGACTTTAAGTCCTAACTAAATTTCTACTTTCTATAGGAAGTCTTCTTCAATCTCCTTTAATTCCAGTACTTCCCCTCTGCTAGTTATTTCCTATTTACCCTGTACATAGCTTGCATTGTATATATTCGTTTGCATGTTTTCTCCCCCCATTAGATTGTAAGCTCATTGAAGGCAAGGTCTGTCTTTTACTTTTTTTTAATGTTCACAACCCACAGCACAGTGCCCACAGCACATAGTAGGAACTTAATGCTTAGTTATTTATTGATTACATTAATTTTCAAGAATGTAGCCAAGGTAGGAAATTGCTTACATTTTTTGTTTTCCTCTACTACTTATAAATCTTGTGTGCTGTCACTGTACTCAATAACATCCCTGGTGATGATTGAGGGGAGAAAGGGGTTGATTTACTGGTAAAGGTAATTTTTCAAACACTAAAGGTAAGGGAGTTTGTGATGATAAAGTCACTCAGATATAGTCAAGGTATGATATAGATATATATACATATGTTCCTCATATCATGATCGTTTTCAGGGCTCTGTTCCATCAATGTGAAGGTGTATTTGAGAGCCTCAGAAGTCACATCAACCATTACATAATTTAATTAGTGTTTATCTTATCGGAACCAAGTAGAAAATATCTTTTACTCATCCTGACCCTTCTTTGAAGCATAAATTTTCTAGGTTCTATTTTCTTGGATAGTACTTCAGACTTTTTTTTTTAAAGCAGCATTGGAGCTATGTGAAAACATGCTACTTCTGACTAATCCCATTGTTAAGGGTATTAAAACCCTTTAATTAGCAACTTAAACATAATTATTATGTCTAGAACTTTATCTTCTCCTATTCCTGCCACTCCCAACGATCCAAAGGCCTTAGACCCACCTTGCCAGAAGAATCTTCTATTCAAGAATATGAGAAAACAAGCACATTGTTACATTTTGAATGGAGTTGTGAATTGGTTCTACCATTTGGCAATTTGGAATTATTTAAGAAAAATTCCTAAATTGTTTATTTTTTTTTTTACCCAGAAATACCAGTTCTGGATCTTCACCTTAAGGAGTTCAAGAACAAAAGTAAAATCCATATGAGATCAAAATATTCATGGCAGTACATTTTGTAATAGCAAAAACTAGAAACATTAATGGGAATCCCTTGTTTGGAGGATGGGTGATTAGACTGATATATAAATGCTACAAATATTATTGCACCATGAAAATGATGAATATGAGAAGACTGTGTAGTGCTCCACCCCCAGACTGGGATCATTCCCTCAAACTGAACTTATATTGATTGGGTGAGGCCCCAGAGAATGGCTAAATATCACAATATTCTCAGAGTTCTAGGGATAACCTTCAGTGTTACAGAGATTACTAATATTATTACTCATGAAACCTTAATAGTGAGTGTATTCATCCATTAACAGCCAAGTTTAATAAGCTTTTAGAAAAAATATTTACTAATGTAGTATATTAAGAATAATTGATACTAAACATCCCTCCAAAAGTTTGGGGCACACTTTCCCTCATTTACACACAGGTCTAAGGGAAAATGTGGTTATATCTCTATATTGATGTCACATTTATTCTCATTGTTCCCAGATGAATGCATTGTCACCCATGGGTTCAGGCTCTCTGAGGACACAATCTTTCCTTCCCCCCAAAAGATTTTTTATGACATTGGCTTCAACTTAAAAATTAGTTACATATATATATCTTATATGTATATAGTATTTTATTTTTCCAATTATATGTAATGAATTTTAAAAAGAAATCTTATTTTATCAATTACATGTAGTAACAATTTTCCACATGGGTTTTCTAAATTTATAAAATCCAATTTGTCTTCCTCCTTCTCTTTCCTCCACCTTCTTGGAGATGGTAAGCAATTTAATCTGAGTATCTGGGTTATACATGTATTATCATGCAAAACATATTTCCATATTGTTCACTGTTGTAGGAGAATACTCATATAAAACCAAAACCCCAAAATGAAACCATATAAAAACTAAATTGAAATATAGTATGCCTTGATCTGCATTCCAACTCCAACAGTTCTTTCTCTGGAGATGGATTGCATTCTTCATCAGAAATCCTTTAGAATTGTCTTTAATCATTACATTGTTGAGAAGAGCTAAGTCTTTCACAACCGATCATCCCACATTATTGCTGTCACTGTGTACAGTGTTCTGGCTCTGCTTATTTCACTCTGCATCAGTTCATGTAGGCCTTTCCAGCTCTTTCTGAAATCATCCTATTCATCATTTCTTATAGGACAATAGTATTCCATCACCATTATATTCCACAATTTGCTCATCTATTCCCCGATTAATGGATATCCCCTCAATTCCCAATTCTTTGCCAGCAGAAAAAGGGCTGCTATAAATATTTTTGTACAAGTATGTCCTCCTTCCACCCCTTTTAAAAAAATCTCTTCAGGATACAGACCTAGTTTTGGTATTACTGGGTGTGGCATACACAGTTTTATAGCCCTTTGGGCATAGTTCTAAATTTTCCTCCAAAATGATTGGATCAGTGGCCCCTGTTCCTGTTTGGAAAAAAAGTCCACCAACAATGCATTAGTGTGCCAATTTTGCCACATCACCTCCAACATTTATCACTTGTCCTTACTATCATATTAGTCAATCTGATAGGTGTGAGGTGGTACCTCAGAGTTGTTTTAATTTGCATTTCTCTAATCAAGAGTGATTTAGAATTTTTATATGATTATTGATATCTTTGATTTCTTCATCTGAAACTGCTTGTTCATATCCTTTGACTATTTGTCAAATTAGGGAATGACTTGTATTCTTATAAATTTGACTTAGTTCTTTATATATTTGAGAAATGAGACCTTTAACAGAGAAATTAGTTATAATCATTTTATTATTCATTTAAAATTTCATCATTACTGATTATATTAACTGAAGTGGGTAGTGGTAAAATACCCTCCTCTCCTTACACTTATATAAAACTGATGCTATTTGAAGAAAGCAGAACCAAATGAGCAATAAACAAAATGATTATAATAATAAAGGAATATAAATACAAAGACAATAACATTAAGGTCAAATACAATGGGCGATGTAAAAATTTTAGAAAAAAAAAACAAAGCATTTCTCTATACCCTCTTCTTGGTTTAAAGTCTTTGTGTCTCTTATCTTTTCTATGGTTAGTTTTTTTAAGGGGGGGGGGGCTTTTCTCCTTCACACCCTCTCACTCATGCCTATGTTCTATATGCTGTTTTTCCCTTAACAGTTTTCCCTCCAATCAGAAAGGAGTTTATACTGGCTACTCTGTTTACCTTTCACTAACTCTTCAGGCCCTCATTAACTATACAGGCTACCAAATAAGAGAGGTGGCTTTGACTTATTCTTTCTTTTATCCCAGACTTTCTTAAAGAAGCCAAATCTTTTTCTGAACATTAAAAAAAGTTTGAGAACAATAAACAGTTTAAAAATAACTACTGGTTTCCTCTCTGATATCTGGCATGGTTAAGGCCAAGAATGTCAGTTCTCATATTAATTACTAGGTCTATGCTCATTATAGAAAAATAATATATGATTATATTTAGATAAAATTTCTGTATGGGTTACATTTTTTTCACTGCACATTTGGATTAATGGTTTAAAATGTCAGTAAAGTACATCTACAGACACATACACACACCTCTCCATTTTCATTTATCCATTTTAAGTGCCTGCTTATCCATCAATTTCAACACTGATAATCTCTTCAAAACACTGTCATTACTTTCAGTTACTTTGTAAAAGTAATATTACATAATGTATTAAATAATAGCCTAATGAAAGCTTTTAACTGCTTGAAATTATTAAGAGACATGTAACTCTGAAACCCTGGGTGTTCTTGTTTTTTCAACATATATTTAAAGGAATAGAGCAGAGGATGAACTTTTTCTCCCTAATGTTCTTTATTCATCTAAATATACTGGAGTTGAAAGCCTTTCAGTCACAAAGGAAATAGTATTTGCACTATTAGTTGTGTTGTACTACTCTCTTCAACATTATCAATAAAATTATCAGCCAAGTTGCTAAATCCTATGACTTTTTTCTCATAGCTTCTAAACACATTCAATGGATATTTTCTCTTTTCTGGGTTTCCTAAATACTGTTGACTCTTTGTTTTCATCTTATCTATCTTATTATTTCTTAGTCTTCTTTGCTGGATCATTTCCCAATCTCATCCCCTAAGTATAGGTGTTCCCCAATGCTCTGTCCTCTTCTCGCCTCACAGTATCTGATTGGGTCACCTCATAAGCTCACATGGCTAAAAGAAACAGTGTTAGGGGTATTTTGATGTTTATGCAAGCTCATAAAGCAAAATCTATCCCTAAAATGGAACTCTGTTTGAAGAAGTTGAAAGCAAGAAAAAAAGAACTTTAGAAATTATTTTTTTAGAAATGAGAATTGAAAGCATATTAAGGACAATATTAAGGAAAACTCTAAAAGAGATATCAATCTTTTAAATTTCCTAATTTAAGTACATTTCTAACTTAAGTAGAATAAGTAGTGATCCCAGGATCAAACAATAGAAATAAAAAGTATAACTCTTTCCTGGCACATAGATGGAGCAATGGATAGAGCACAGGGCCTGGGGTCAGGAACATTTGGGTTCAAATGTGATGTCAGACAATTACTAGCTGTATAATTCTGGGCAAGTTAACTTCTCTCTGTCTCACCTTCCTTAATTATAAAATGGGAATGATAATAGCATCTACCTCCCAGAGTCGTGAGGATCAAATGGGAAAATATCTGTAAAGTACTTAGTATAGTGTCTGATATAATTGCTGCATCACAAATGCTTATTCTTTTCTCCTAATTATATTTATTTTTTTGTTTGTTTTTTTTTTAATTTATCAAATGCTTACATTATATTCTGTAAAGGACAACAGTCAATAAATTCACTAAATAGTGTAGAGATTACATTCTCCCATACTGACATATGAACACACACATACATTTCTCTAAACATAAACACAGTTTAAATTCACAAATACCTCTTTCGTTTTAAGACTAAAGTTCTATTAAAAATCACAATGGGAATTTAGTTATTTGATGCAACCACTAATCTAGTATTTTTTTCCAACAAAACCCAAGTATTTATATCACAGAACCCAGTCAGTAGACATGCATTAATATACAACTGAACATTACACCAAAAAAGGTACTGAATACAACATTTCTCTTAATTTTGGTAGCTCTCAATTTCATGGCACATTAAAAAAATTTTTTTTTGTAAAAACAGGTTTTAAATATTAGAAAGAAATGGCAAAAAAATATTTAATAAAACTATTGAGTTTTCATGTTGGGCTGAAGCACTTAAAACTGACCCCAACCGTCAAAACAGATGGATAAATATTTACTAGTATTAGCTTCAATTACAAGGAAACTAGAGAATTCCTTTCTTCCTTTCAAAACCTTATGGGATTCCTAATTATATTTAACACTGTGTGAAGATCCCCACATCTCTTTTGGTGTCTCATAAAAATGACTTCTTTTAGTCTTAATAGAGTATAAAAATAGTTGAGTGATTATATGAATTCTTTTTTTTAGGAAGCAATACCCGTTTAATGTGTTAAAAATGTTATCTTCTAAGTTTGCCTTTCTTCAGAGGAACTTTTATCTATGACCAAATAGATTTAATTACCTAGAGAGAAGCCATTTAAGATTAGAAATTATAAGCATACTCCCTTTTCATTTGCAAAAGGGAAAAATGGAGGTAAAGAGAGAATAAGTAGTTTGTCTGGGACCCCTTCAAATTCGATAACAATATTGATTTCAGCACCTAGAACAATACAGGGTCTCCTTTAAGCATCTATTAAATGCCAAATATTCTTGTAAACGCGAATAATTCTTGTTCTCAAGGAGCTGACATTTTATTAGGGGAGATAAAAGGTACGCAATGAATATGTAAAAGGAAAAAAAGTAGTTTTTAAGATAATAAGGGAGGTGACTAATAACTGGGGATATCAGGAAAGGCCTCACAAAGGAGAATCTTATTGATTCTCCCTCTAAATCTCTGACATCTGCTTCTTCTCCACCCTACTTCAAGCCCTCACCAAATCTTACCTGCCTAGGAAGCATAGGCGAGAGAAGAGTGCATTTCAGGAATGGGAAATAGCATGTATAAAGACACAGAGATAAGATGTGCGATGCCATATATGAAGACTAACAAGAAAGCCAGTTTGCTTGACCATAGAGTCCATAAAAAGGATCAATGTATAATAAGTCTATGAAAATAGATTAAAAACCAGTTTATATAAGAGCCTTAAATGCTAGGGAACTTTGTTCTTGATCTTAAATGCCATAGGGAGCTCTGAGGATTGACATGATCAGAATTGTGCTTTAGGAATATTACTTTGGCAACTATGTGAAGGATAGATTGGAGAGGGGGAGAGGCTTGAGATAGGGACACCAAGTAAGAGACTATTGCAATAGTCTATGTTAGAGGTAATAAGGATTTGAATTGGGGTGGTGATCATGTGTGTGGAGAAAAGAATATATATATGAGAAATGTCATGAAGGAAGAATAAAAAAGCATTGGTAGCTGAATGAATATGCATGAAAAGAGAAAGAGAGGAATCAAGAATGACTGCTAGGCTACAAAGGATGTTTACTGGAAAAATTGTGGTTACCTTGACGGAAAAGGGAAAGTTCAGAAGAAAGGTAGGTTTGGCAGCAATGATACTGAGTTTCATTTTAGAGATAACAAATTTGAGATGCCAACGGAACATGTAATTTGAAATGACTGATTGGTAATGTAGGACCAGAGATTGGGAGAGAGATGAGGGCTGGCTAATGTAATTCTATTTGTGTAGGAAGCATAACTTTCATATGTTTACAAACATACTTTATTTTGTCAGTGCAAGAAGCAGTTTCTGAAGACCTCTGTGCCTCTCCCTAGGTAAAGTATCTCATTATCGTGTATTTTATATAGTATTTATTCCGAAAGACAGTCTAATGAGATATTGCTAAAAATCAATACACAATTATTTATGGGAATATTAAAATATTTATTTAAATATTGCTATTACAATGAGATAATATAGTATTTGACCAATGCAATAGATATTGATTAAATTCCAAATATATAAAGAAAATTGAGTTAAGTGCTAAGAGAAATTTAAAAAAAATACATTTAGATAAGACTTGATATTTGCCTTTATTGAGTTTATAGGCTAAGACTAGGATATGGAATAAATACAGATAACTAACACAAAACACAACATACATGAAGCACAAAGGTGCAAAACAAAAGAAGTTTTAGGAGAGAGGTAAGAGAATCAGAAGGGTTTCATGAAAAAGGAAGTAAGGTAATATTCAAAGAATGGAGGTTAGGAGGGAGACTATTCCTGGCATGGAAGATAAATGAAATACCTAATAGGTAGTTAGTGATTCATACCAGTGGCTCAGGAGACAGACTAATATAATTATAATAGTCAGATGTATAGAAATGACCATTAAATCTATGGAAGCTGATGAAATCATCAAGTGAAAGAATGTAGAGAAAGAAGTGAAAATGGCCCAGGACAGTGCCTTAATTTCTGCCTACAATTTGAAGTCACAATAGGGATGATGACTAATTAAGTCAGACTCAGAAACAAATATAATAGTATTCAATAAGTACAGGAATGCAATTCACTGGTGAAAGCATTCCTAGTTGACAAAAATTAAAAGCAGTCTGGGAAAAATTAATCTTAGACTAACATCTTATACCATATACTAAATAAACTACAAATGAATGTAACCCAATCATAGAATACTATATAATTAACAATTAAAACAACAACAAAAAATCAAAACCAGAATCAGAAGGGGATAAAAGAAAGTTCTTTTCAGAGTTGGGTTTCCAGGAGAAAATAATAACCAGTCAAAGAATAGAGAAGATCAGAAAAGATAAAATAGATCTTTTGTATCATATAAAGTTTAAATGCTTTTGCAAGAATAGGTTGATGTAGTTAGAATAAGAAGAAAAACTATTCTTTAGGGAAAAGTTATTCTGATTAGATATTTCTGTTAGTGGGATAAAATCTAAAATTTAGAGGGAATTGATATAATCATACAAAGCAAAGAACCATTATTCAATAGCTAGTCAAAAAATATGAAGTTTTCAAAAAAAGAAATGTAAGTTAGCATCAATGACATAAAATACTCATGAGTAAAAATTAAGATAATTAAACAATCTTAATTAATTTAAATTTAATCAAATAATAAAATTTTAATTAATTCTCTTTTAATTAAATTATTAAAATATTTTAAATTGAGGTTTTACTTCAATTTAAAAATTGGCAAAAGATATCAGATAGATAATATACAGATAGATAGAAGTATTCAGTACTTACTATTTTCCAGACACTGTTCTAAGTACTGGAGATAAAAAATAAGAAAACAAGACTATTCTCAAGAAGCTTATTTTCTAATAGGAAAGACAAAATAGAAAAAGGAGCTAGAAAGCAGGAGATAGAGACAAAGGATGGTATCCATATGGACTGCTGGTGAGGAGATGGAACAAATCATAGAATAAGTTGAGCTGGGAATGAAGCAAACATCTCTGGGGCACCTCATAAAATGATAATCCTGGCAGGGGACTCGCCATTCAGAAAAGCGGGTCATAGAACAAACATAAAATTAATACTGATAGAGCTACAGGAAAATTGGCATTCTAATGCATTGTTGGCATGGCTGTGTCATGGTCCAACCTTTCTGAAAAATTTGAAACTATTATGAAGTGACTAAACTATTTATACTTTTTGACCCAGTGATAATGGGCATATAGTCCAAGAAGGCCAATGACAGGAAAAGTGTCTTACATATCATATTACTTATAGCAGAATTTTTAAAGATATCAACAAATTGGAAACATACTGGGTGTTGATTGGGAGGAAAGCTGAACAAATTGTGATATATGAATATAATGGAATATTATTACTATAGAGAATTATGAATATGAAGATTCAGAGAAATTAGTGAATATTCAGATAAACTGATGTGAAGTGAAGCAAGCAGAATCAGGAGAGCAATAGAAACAAAGATCACCAGGTCAAAATTTCCTATTAAGTGGGAAATTTGAGAAGACAAAGCTTGTAACAGCTGCTGTTAGAAATGCAAGAGTCAACTAGAGAAGAATGAAGTGATTTTCCTGTTTACTAATGAGAGCCAAGTTGAAATCATATAATATATGCCAAAAGAGCAGGTAATTTGGGAAGTCCCTGGTCAATTTCATGGGTTCCCCAATCAGCTTGATGACATTACAGGGAAAGGGTCATTGTTTGGAAGTATCTAAAGGACATTCCCAACTGTCATGCCAACTAGAGTCTTGCTGAGGGGATAGAGGGAACCCCTTGTAATTGTTTGAATAGGAATCAGGAGGATAGTTTCTTGTTCGAGGAGCTTCCTTTCTCAGTGGCCTAGAAAAACAAGCTGAAGGATGAATTCTGTTGTACTTCCTTTTCTCCTTCCCTTATTTAGAAGATCAATGTGCAGTAGAGCAGACCAGCATGCTTTCTGTGGAGAGAGATGGAAAAAAAGGGGAGAACTATATACATGTGAAATCCTCCCCAGGGTATGATTGGCATCAGCGACATTCAAGAGTAGGTGAATAGAAATCAGGTGGTGGTAATCTAAGGCTATGGATTGGCAAGTCATAAGTGATAACAAAAGAACAAGAGACTTTAGTATAGAAAACAGTACATAGTTCCTATACTTCTCTCTACTCATACAACCACTACCTTAAATAGGCCTGAAATGGCCCTTATGATTTCTTGATTGGATTATTAGAAAATTCTAATCAGTTTCTTTGCTTCAAGTCTCTTCCTTTCTTCCATACAGCAATCAAATGATTTTTCCTATAGCACAGGCCTCTAAGGGAAGAAAGCAAGGCCAGAGCATGTGTAATGGAGTTAGAGAATAGGGAGGAATTGAGAGACTTGATATTTTTTTAACCCTTACTTTCTAAGATAGAAAGGCACAGGCTAGGCAAAAAGGGTTAAGTGACTTGCCCATGGTCACACAAGTAGGAAATGTCCGAGGTCAGATTTGAGCCTAGATCATCATGACTCTAGGCCTGGTGCTCTATCCTACTGTACCACCTATCTGCCCCAGACCTGATAACATCTTGAAGATAGAGAGCAGATATAGAAGAGGAGAGAAGGAAGGATAAGACATTGTGATGAGGAGGAATTTTTGAGTTCTGACTGATTTTTTTTTTAGAAAAGAAAATGAAATTATTTATTCACAACTCAAAAGGAACATTTATGCAGGCAGGTGAGTAAATCAGAGTTCCATCCCAGCACCTTTCCTCAAAGGTTGAATGTAGGCAAACTGATCCACTAGAGAGAATGAATCTGAGCAATATAACTGATGGTGAGATGAAGGGTGTACTGATTTTTATGGGTGAAGTGAAGTAGTTAATGGATTTTGAGAGGTGGGGTGTCTTGAGGATGTATCATTGTATTCTTTGAAGTTCTAGAGTGGGATGTTCAGGTGGCAAGAAATGCTGGGTCAGGCCTTGTAATTTCTGAGAAAGGAGGTAGAAGGATCTGGGGTCCAGTAGACGATTTCAAAAAAGATGGGTGGTGTATTATGAATGGATGAAATGAAGCTCAAAGGAGGAGAGGTTGTGAAATGATGATAGAAGAAAGACCTGAAATGGTAGTGAGGAACAAGGCATCCCAGTCCAAAGTGTCAGTATAATCCCATGGTAGAGAGAAGAATCAAAACTAAGTTCCTGGGGGCATCTGGCTCAGTGGATTGAGAGCTAGACCTAGAGATGGGAAGTCCTAGGTTCAAATCTGGCCTCAGACACTTCCCAGCTGTGTAGCCCTGGGCAAGTCACTTAACCCCCATTGCCTAACCCTTACCACTCTTCTGCCTTAGAACCAATACATAGTATTGATTCTAAGATGGAAGGTAAGGGTTCAAAAAAAATTAAGTTCCTGAGCAGGATCAGATATTTATTTGGGGGGTCAGGAATTTTTGATGTTATCCTTATTCCCGGCCCAATTCTGGGTGGGATGATAGCAGCCCACAGGAGCAGATGAGCCCATATACTTCTCTGTTAATTAATGTTCCATAAATGCTGTAAATAAATATCTGTGGAAGGGTATTTTAAAAATTAAGACAATGTGTTTGTGGGTGGTAATTTTACCAAATAATTATGATTACTGAATTCAACCAAGCACTCTGAGAACTAATACTCCCAGGCTTTATTAAATTTCTTCAAGGAACTTATAATCTAGATGGAAATGAACAAATGAAAATAAATTTATTAAATGTTTACTGTGTGTAAAGCATCGTATTAAGTGCTATGGATACTAACAGAAAAACAAAACAGTGCTTGTCCTCAAGGAGCTCACATGCTGATAGGAAGAAATAACAACATATTTTCAAGAAATAACACAAATTTCAGCTACAAAGCAGATGGAAAGGTCCAGTGGATCTTAGGATATAGCTACAGATGGTACTGTATTTTCTTTAGTATCACTTCCATTCATAAAAAAGTCATATGTGTTTCTGATAGTATGGTAAGAACTTTCTTTTCTTTGTCTTCATTATCTTTAGCTTTAAAGTCAGGTTCTTCTAGCACCTGTAGAAGCAAATTTGCTAGGGTGGGTCTCCACCAGGGTCATTCCTCTAGCTGATGGATGTAGGGGCCAGGCTGTAAGCAAGTATGGTGGTTAGGAAAGACAACATATACACAAGTGAAATATTATATAAGCTTTTAAAAAAAGAAAATTGGCTTGGCTATTACAGGCATGGATGGGTAATGAAAAGTATGAAACTTTCTTGAGATTCTGAATCCAAAATATGGAGCATTAATACAATTTTAGAACTCCTAAACCTCATGTGTTCCTCTCATTATGGAAGGACATATCCAAAGTAATGACCCATCTATGAATAAAAATGGCAGTCAATAAACATTTATTAAGCATCTACTATAAGTTGAGCACTATGTCAAATGCTGAGGATTAAAAAATGGCAAAAATATTGCCCCTGTCCTTAAAGAATTCACTTTCTAATGAGAGAGACATCATGGAAACAACTATGTACATACAAGATATAGAGTAGATGGAAAATAATTTCAGAGGGCAGACACTAAATATAGGTGAGGAAGAAAGGGGAAATCTCAAAAGGTCTCCTGGAGAAAGCAGGATTTGAAATGAGACTTGCAGGAAGCTAGAAATTCTAAGAGATGGAGGTGACAAGGGAGAGCATGCCAGGCATGACAGACAGTTAAAAGGCTAGGAGTGGATAAACTGAATATGTGTTTTCTACAGAAAAAAATAAGAAGGCCAATGTTGGTGGAGTATAGAGTATTGAACTGATAATTAATTTATGAAATTATGAAATGGGGGCAGGCATGACTGATTCTTAGGGTACTTTCTGGGAAATACTATGATAGCAGTGGGAAAAGGAGCTGTAATCACACTTTAATAACACAGAGGGAGGGGGAGCAAACAGCACAGAAAGCACAGAGATAAGTGGAGAAAGGAGTACAGATGCAGATGGCATGGGGACAGGCCATGTGATATGACAGTGAAGGAAGGCAGGCAGTGCTGGGGAAGAAAATGGGGAAGGGGGAAGGTAGAAAGTATCCCTCACATAACAACTGTTTAGATACAGTTGGGAGCACTAGGCAGTATGGACCAGATAGAGATGGAAGAGGGCTGGGGGTCAGGAGTTTGAAATCTCATTTGTATAGGACTTTTTTGGGGGGGAGGGGATGGAAGACAGGCTAATTCTTATCTATCCCATCTTGGGGTAATTAATTGATATATCCAAATCATTTTAAAGTTTTCAATATGATTTTATTTTTTTTTAAACCCTTACCTTCCATCTTGGAGTCAATACTGTGTATTGGCTCCAAGGCAGAAGAGTGGTAAGGGTAGGCAATGGGGGGGGTCAAGTGACTTTCCCAGGGTCACACAGCTGGGAAGTGTCTGAGGTCACATTCGAACCTAGGACCTCCCGTCTCCACGCCTGACTCTCAATCCACTGAGCTACCCAGCTGCCCCCTCAATATGATTTTAAAATTATCATGTCCATATTATCTCAACATTGTCAGCACCTTTTGTTGAACTGCTGGTCTTTATTGGGGAGGTCTGGAATTTGTCTTGGATTTATGTATCATAGGACCAAAAGGCCCTGATAACAGGGTCTAAATGGCTTCCCTGATTAAGCAAATATTACCAGGATGTGATTTTCAGTTAATATATGATATAAGTTGTAAAATATGCCCCTTGATCTTCAGGATATTTTGTATAAGACTTATAGTTTAGTAAAAAAAAAAAAAAAAAAAAAGACTTACAATTTTGCAATTTTACTTCCTGCTATTGACCTTTTCTAAATGGCTACTTATAAATTTACTATACTTACTAGGATTTGGAAGGGGTAATATTGTCAGTGTAGGACAAGTACAATACAAGCACAAAACTAAATTTGTATTTGCAGGCCAATCAACGCAACATTCTTGAGTGAGGCATGAACCAGATTAAAATGTAATTGGGAAGCATTTTTTAAAAATAAAACTTCAATAAAACATAGATAATATTACATTTTAAAATTAAGTTTGGGGTGCAGCTAAGTATCACAGTTGGATAGAGTGCCAGGCCTGGAATTAGAAAGTCTTGGATTCAAATCTGATCTTAGATACTTTCTGACTGCGTGATCCTGAGCAAGTCACTTAACCCCAATCACCTGGTTATTTACCACTTAACCCCAATCACCTGGTTATTTACCACTTTTCTGCCTTAGAATCAATACTAAGTATTGATTCCAAGACAGAAGGTAAGGGTTTAAAAACAAACAAATAAATAAAGCTAAGTCTATATGCAGCCTACCTGAATCCTTCTGTACTAATAGACCACTATAATGACCCCAGTTTCTATTTGAGTTAGACTCTACTGAGAGTTGTGATAAGATAAGATAAGATAAGGTAAGGTAAGATGATGTGGGAGACTCAGGTGAAATAAAAGAAATGACAAAGCGAGGAATAATTAATTGAAAACATTTAAATTTGATGAAAGAGCGAGAAGTAATGCACAACTTTAAAGAGGAGGAGAACATGGTCAATACTGTGTTTAAACAAATAATTTAATAGCATTGACTGGCTTGAAAATACAAATTTAGTAATCTATTCTACTATAATAGTAAGATGAAATAGTGTAGGAGTAGGAATTTGCTTGCTGGAATGAAAAAAGGAAATTCCAAATGTCTTAGTGCAGTTCTTAATTTTATTTGCTTAAAACTGCTCTGTTAAAGCTGCACTAAGATTTTGGGGATATCCCATATAGATGCAATATTAGTAACACAGAGATAGATTATGGGGAAGAAATTATATGGAGAGTTGGTGAGTGAATCTCTGAAGATGAAAAAGACAGAGTAAGAAGTGAAGCTAGGACATGGGGATAGGCCAGAGGAATTTCTGAGTTCTGAAACATGTACAGAAAGCACTTATAGGAAATGATGAGATGGAGGGTATCATGATTTTTAATGATTTGAAGTAATAATAGGGTTGAAGAGGTTTGTGATCTTGAAGGCTAGGATGTGTCGGGAGGTATCAGCCTATATATTGAATTCCTAGAGTATGATGTCAGGATTCAATTAGATATGGGCAAAGTAGCCAAACAGAGAAGATCTGAAATATAATCCATATTTATAAAGTTATCAAAATAATGGGAATAGATGAGATGCAGCAGAGAAAGCTGGAAGAGTAGAACAAAGTGGTTCAACCCATGACCCCAAGATATTCTCTACTACAACATATCTGAGAAGTGACTCCCCATCCCCTTCTTTTTTATTTCTTTTAATTTTTTTTTATTAAATTAAAAAAAAATTTTAAATGTTTTTCCCTGGCTACGTAATTCATTTTCTCTCCCCCCCTTCCAGAGTTGAGGAGCAATTCTACTGGGTTATACAAGTATTATCACTTGATATCTATTTCCATTTTATTCATCTTTGTAATAGAGTAATCTTTTAAAACCCAAACCCCAAATCATATACCTATATAAACAAATGATAAATCATATGTTTTTCTTCTATGTTTCTACTCCCACAGTTCTTTCTCTTGATGTGGATAGCATTCTTTCTCATAATTCCCTCAGGATTGTCCTGGATCACTGCATTGCTACTAGTAGCAAATTCGATTCTATGTACAATGTTCTCTTGGTTCTGCTCATTTTACTCTGTATCAGTTCATGGAGGTCTTTCCAGTTTGTGTAGAAATCAAGTAGTTCATCATTACTTATAGCACAATATTATTATATCTCCATCATATACCATAATGTGTTCAAACATTCCACAATCAAGGGACATCCCTTCATTTTCCAATTTTTTGCCCTCACAAAGAGCATGAATATGAATATTTTTGTACAACATGTTTTATTATCTCTTTAGGGTACAAACCTAGTAGTGGTATTGCTGGATCAAAAGGCATGCATCTGGGGCAGCTGGGTAGTTCAGTGGATTGAGAGTCAGGCCTAGAGATGGGAGGTCCTAGGTTCAAATCCAGCCTCAGATACTTCCCAGCTGTGTGACCCTGGGAAAGTCACTTGACCCCCATTGCCCACCCTTACCACTCTTCCACCAAGGAGCCAATACACAGACATTAAGGGTTTAAAAAATAACAACAACAACAAAAAAAGACATGCATCTTTTTAAAGCCCTTTGGACATAATTCCAAATTGCCTTCATGAGCAATGCATTAGGGTTCCAATTTTGCCATATCTTCTCCAACTTTTATTATTTTCCTTTACTGTCATAGTGGCCAATCTGCTACGTGTGAGGTGGTACCTTAGAGTTGTTTTGATTTGCATTTCTCTAATCAGGATGGATTTAGAACACTTTTTCACATGATTATTGATAATTTTTATTTCTTCATCTGAAAACTGCCTATTCATGTCCCTTGATCCATTTGTCAATCCACCCATCCTCTTCTTGAAGGCTACCTTTGAGGAAGAACCTCATTCCATTTTTGGAAAGCTCTAATTGTTAGGAATTTTCCCTAAAATTAAATTAAATTTGCCCTTTGCAACTTCTGGCCATTGCTCTTGACTCTGACCTCTAGTTTCTATCCTTTTTCCCATGTGATATTTTAAATAATTTATAATATAATACATATATTATATTATGTACATAATATAATAAATTAAATTTAAATAATTTAAATAATTAAAGACAATAATCAATGTCTCCACAGCCTTTCATTCTCTTGGTTAAATATCCCCATTTCCTTATGTTGATCCTCTTATGACAGAGACTCAAGGTCCTTTGATACAGTTTTTTAAAACTCATTGAACATTTGTGATTATTTTATTTTCTTATTTTTATTTTTGAGAACATTCCTGAGTATGAATGTGGTTGAAAAGATTCATAAGAAGTTCAAAATTCCTACATATCATATGTCTTATTATATACTGATATTCTGATGAATTTGGAAGTCTTTTTCTCCTGGATGAAAGGGAACAGGAATGCAGCAAGATAATCTGAAATAAATGACACTCCATAAAAGACCTGTCTTAAAGATAAAAGTGCTGTTGTATTGAAAAGAGTCAGAGGAGACCACAAAAGACATTTAACTTTGCTTCAACAGGAGCTGAGAATCTTTTCTTGACTCCACAGTTTCTGTGTAGGCATGCTATAAATAATTACATAATAAAAACAACAATTACAAAAAAAGAGTCCAAAAGGTTTGGTAAATAGATGAGTCATTTAGTTAAGGTCAGTTTTTAATTAAACTGGGTTTTTGGGGTTTATTTTGAAAGCAGCAACTGAAAATGCTAAGAGGTCATATGTCTTGTCACATCCCCTCAAGGTACAAGTGGAACAAGAAGAGTTTTCTTTAGAGCTGATCAGTTATAAGTTAAGGATGGTTGAATTTCAGCTTTAATGACCATAGAAGTCATATATTGCAACTTATAATATTGTTTCCTACATTTATTTCCTTGCCTTTCTGAATATCATATTCCAAGCCTTGAGTTCTTATAGTGTGGAGGCTACCAGATCCTGTGTGCTCCTTGATATCTGAATTGTCTCTTTCTGGCTTCTTGTAAAATTTTTTTTCTTTTACTTGGAAGCTCTTGAATTTGGCTATTATATTCCTGGGGGTTGTCTTTTCAGGGTTTAGTGTAGAGGGTGATCTATGGATCCTTTTCAATGTTTATATTGCCCTCTTGTAGAACTTCAGGGCAGTTTTGCTGAATAATTTCTTTTAGTATGGAGTCCAAATTTCTATTAATTTCTGCTTTTTTCAGGAAGACCAATGATTCTCAAATTGTCTCTTCTAGACCTGTTTTCTTGATCTGTCATTTTCTCAGTGAGATATTTCATGTTTCCTTCTATTTTATCAGTCTTTTGACTTTGCTTTATTTGTTCTTGCTGTCTTGAGAGATCATTGGCTTCTACTTGCCCAGTTCTTGTCTTTAGAGACTGGTTTTCTGCTATAATCTTTTGATTTTCCTTTTTGATTTGGTCTATCCTGTTTTCCAGCTGTTTGATTTTGGTCTCCAATTTGCTTATCAATTCTTTTGATTTGGGGGCATCTTTTTTGAATTGCCCAATTCTACCCTTTAGAGACTGGTTTTTGGCTATAATCTTTTGGTTTTCCTTTTCAATCTGGTCTGTTTGGTTCTTTAAGCTGGTCATTTCTGGTCTTCAATTTGCTTATCAATTCATTTGATTTCTGAGCCTCACTTTCCTATTGTGAAGTTCTGCCTTTTAAACTGTCATTTTCTTGTCAGATCTCTTCCATTTTTCTCATAATCTCAGTTTTGAACTCTTCAAGAGCTTGTGACCAGTATTCATTTTTTGGGGAAGGTTTGGATATGATTCCTTGTTTATTCTCCTCTGCTGTTTGCTCTCGTCTGGATTTTTTCTGTGTAAAAGTTGTCAAGTGTTAAAGATTTCTTCTTGATCTTTCTTTTCTGTGGTTCTTGTGTCTGGCTTGCCATTGTTAGCCCAGAGCCCTCTCAGCTTTATCCTCACACCCAGGGTCTGTCTGTGCTCTTTAGGCTCCTGAGGTCTCAGGTCTAGTTGTTCTCAGAGTCAAGCCTCCTGGTGGTCCCCTTGCTTGTTCCTCTGCCCGAAGCTCCTTTAACAGTCTCAGGGCACTGCTTCCACAGTCATGCACCCCTCTGCACTGGATCCCCACCCAAGGTCTGTGCCTGCATTCAGGATCCACTTCTGTACCTGCATCCGTGATTGCTCTCAAGGTCTGTGTTCAAAGTCCACGTGTTCTTTAGCCTCTTGCGGTCTTAAGTCTTGTTGCTCTCAGGAGCAGGCCCTGGTGATCCCAGGTAGCTTCCAAGGACTTTATGAATGCCCCAAACTTGCTCTAACTCTTGTGCGCTGGCTTTGGTACTGTAGGTGGTGTGTGTGGGGGGGAGGGGGTTGCTCAGCTTGCGTTTTAGTGAGAGCTATTTCACCCCCTTATAGCATGGAAATGCCCCGATCCCACGTACCTTTAATGCTGTGCCCTGTTGTGGTGTCCCTTTATTCATCTGGATTTGTTTTTATGTCCTCTTGAGGAGTCCTATATGTATGAGTTAGGAGAGGTTAAGCAGCTGTTTTTTACTCTGCCACCATCTTAGCCCAGAAGTCCCATTTGTTTCCTATATAATGATTTGTAGAATTAAGTTTATACTCTTATACTTATAGGAAGCTAAGTACTTAAGTACCATGAAATGAATTGAAAAGGATAAATGAAACCCAAAGATAACAAAGAAATTAAAATTCCAGTATAACTGAGCTTTTAAAAGTGGAAATATATTAGAGGAACACTTTATTTTTTTCTAATTCCTTTTTGAATTTATTTTATTTTAAAATTAATTAACTAATTAAGAATATTTTCCCATGGTTGTATGATTTATGTTCTTTCCCTCCCTTTTTCCCTCCCCACCTGTGAAGCTGACAAGTAATTCCACTGGGTTATACATGTGTCATTGTTCAAAACCTATTTCCATATTATTAATATTTGCAATAGAATGAACATTTAAAACCCAAATCCCCAATCATGTACCCATTGAATCATGTGATCAATCATATGTTTTTTTTCTGCATTTCTACTCCTACAGAGGAACACAATTTTTTTGCTTTTGTTTTTAAAGTTTTTATTTGTTTACATGATTCATTTTCTTTCCCTCCCCTATTCCCTTCCCACTCCCAGAACCAACAAGCAAGTCCAATGGGTTGTACAAATGTTATCACTTGATACCTATTTATTATTTATTTTATTATTATTCCTGTTGACTCCCAGAGGAGCATAGGGCTGCAACCATCTCACGCCAATGGACTCTGTTCTGGGCAACTTCCCCCAACTGGGCATCTCATGCCAACGGACTCTGTTCTGGGCAACTTCCCCCAACTGGGCATATCTTTGCCAGGTCTGTTTTGGCCTTCCGACTTTCCTCCTCCCTGGTGGGTTCCATATTTTTTTTTCATAGCGTCCTGACTGATGGGATACTGAATTGTTCTTTCCCAGAGTCTGGTATTGGAGATCTTTTCAGGCCATCTGATGTTCAAGATTTGACGTAGGCATCTGTTAACAAAGACCTGGAGTTTGTTGGCTTTTGCCAGCATGCGTTGTGGACTCTGTTGGAAAGCAATCTTCCAGACTAGGTGATCGTTGGTTGTGTTGGTTTAATGAGGTTGCAGTTTCTGTAGCAAGTGAGATTTTTTTATGGGGTGAGGTTGCTAGCCTCGCGCCCAACCCTCCTCCTTTTTCGGCCGGGCTTGGGACCGTCCTTGGCGGAGTTATATATATAATAAATATACCTATTTCCATATTATTAATTTTTGCTATAGAGTGCTTTTTTTAAAGCCTAAACCCCAAATCATATACCCATGTATACATTTGTTAAATGGTGAATTGTTTTTCTTTTGCATTTATAATCCTATAGTTCTTTCTCTCAATGAGGTTAGCATTTGTTCAAATAAGTCCTTCAGGAGTATATTGGCTGTTGCATTGCTAACTAGTAGCAAAATCCATTACATTGGATTATTCCACAATGTTTTACTTTCTGTATGCAATGTTCTCCTTTCTCTCTGCATCAGTTCCTGGAGGTATTTCCAGTTCACATAGAAATACTTCAGTTCATCATTCCTTACAGCACAATAGTATTCCATCATCAACAGATACCACAATTTGTTCAGCCATTCCCCAATCGAAGAACAACTCTTCATTTTCCAGTTTTTTGCTACCACAACGAGTGCGGTTATGAATATTTTTGTACAAGTATTTTTCCTTAATATCTCTTTGGAGTACAAACCTAGTAGTGGTATTGATGAACAAAGGGTACATATTCTTTTAAAGTCCTTTGTACATAATTCCATATTGCCTTCCAGAATGGCTGGATTAATTCACAACTTTACCAGCAATGCATTAGTGTCCCGATTTTGCCACAGCCAGGCCAACATTTATTATTTTCCTTTACAGTCATTTTGGCCAATCTGCTAGGTATGAGGTGGCACCTCAGCATTGTTTTGATTTGCATTTCTCTAATCATGAGAGATTTAGAACATTTTTTCATGTATTTATTGATAGTTTTAATTTCTTTATCTGAAAACTGTCTATTCATGTTCCTTGACCATTATAAGGATTTAAAATAATAAAGGCTGCTATAATAATATATATTAGTAATTTAATTAAAGCCATGCTGATAGATAAAGTCATTAGACCACACGCTTATAAGAATTCAAAATTGCCGCCCCAGCCATTATTGTTACCTCTCTTCCTGAGTCTGCTGGCCAAGAGGGTGACTTCCTGCTAAAAAAAGAGAGTGTTCCTCCTCATCCCAGGAGATTTAAACTGTTATCTGCGTGGAGACGTAGGCGTCCCCACGCCCAAAGAACAGGATACGGAAACCTGTTGGACCATGGGAAATGTAGTTTGATAATTTCCACGTGTCCATAGAAAATACATATATATACTTAAAGATGGCATCTCTCAAATTTCATTCTTACAATTCCCCCTGAGGGCCGGAAAAAAAAAGGTTAGTCCTTTTTCTTTGCTGGACCTGTAAAAATAGACAACTTCTAAAATTTAGGAATTTGGGGATAAAAGAAATAGATGAACAAATGGTTAAAATTAGCCACATTGACAAAAAAACCAATTTGGGGGCAGTCCCCTATTGGTATAACAGTGTACAATTAGAACAAATTATACAACTCAATTTCAACTCCCCATAGTTCAATCAACTGCACCCCAAAGTTCAAATTTGGTCTTCATGGTACAGTGAAGGCTTTTCAGACATCTTCATAGTGTCTTCACCAAACAGGTTCGTCGTCTGGATTCTGGGGAGATGGCAAGATCCTTATCCTGAAATTATTCTCAAAAGAATTTAAACTTTACATTATAGATTACAAAACATACATTTTCTTCTAAGATTTATATAATTCCCCCTGAAATTACTCCTAAAAGAGTTAAATATACATATATTTTGACATTATCGAATTTTAAAAAACTTAACAGATATCCCCCTAAGGTAAATCTTAAACACACCTTTTTTTTCTAAAAAAGGGTACCTCAGGTCTGCTAAGAATGAGTGGCTGAGTCCTGGGGGTTGTATGAAGTCAATTGGCAAAATAAAAAGAATAAAATTCAAGAAGAAAGAAGAAAAAAATTAACTTGTGAATGAAATGTAAAATGTGCAAAAAATCTGGGGAAAATAAACTTAGACCTTGGAATGAAGGTCTAATTAAAGTGAATTCAGCAGATTGCAATTACCCATTCAGGGCAAGGACTAAAGGAAATGTCTCTCTCTGATCTGATTTTCTATCAGGTTTTCAGGGAAGTGAGCCAAATAAATCAACTATCTTAGGTGCTTTCTAGGAATCTAAGTTGAGGGGACCCACGTCCTCTAAAGTTTTAGAAAAGACTGGGACTCCAGGACTCAAACCCCAATTTCCAAGCCCTAAAGAATTGGCATAGAACTCTGCAATTCATGCAGATCTTAGTCAGTCAAGTCTCTGACCATGTGCTTTTTTTTTTTTTTTAGCACAAATTAACGGCTTTCATATTCCCTTATGGAATCAGAGAGGCATTTAAATCACAGTCCTATAGGCTCAGGTATTTGCATTAAGCTTATAAAAAAAGATAAATAATGATTATATATGTACTTCCAGTACAAGATGATAAAAAGGAAAAATCAATTGCTCTAATTAAAGAAATGTTTTAAAAATCAAAAATATATATATAGCTTAGAACTAGAAGGGTTATGTTACCCAAAAATGAGGTTTTCATTCTGTGAGTGTAAATGGATCTTACAAATAGCAGATTCACAATGCACATTCAAATAGAGTACCATTATTTCCAATAGCACATTTTAAAACAAGAAACAATGATGTTTAAAATCATATACTTGTTACAACTTTTAAATCTTGGCTAAGAGTTTCTCAACAAACTCTGTTATTGCTTCCATAGCAATTCTGATATTTAAAAAGAAACCTTCTGGTCTAAATTATCCTCAGATAAGAATATACAGGAGCTCCTTGGCTTCCTGTTTTAAAAAATCCTGGGTAGGAAATGCTTCTACCCATTTAAGGCAATAATTTCTCTTATAATAAAATATATAAAAGCTTTATCCTTTAAGACAACAATTCTTAAGGATTTAAAGCAAGACCTCTTGTAAAATTACAAGGTAATATTCAAAGCATGGAAACTTCCAAGATTCTTTAAATTACCAAGACAGAATAAAATTTAAAAGACATGTGCTCTATAAATCCTGTATACATAAGGCAATTTACAACTTAAAAATGTGTAGGAAATATAATGTGAGTATTAGAGTAACAAGCTGGTCAAAACCTCTTACCAGTTCTAATAGATTTTTTTTCTCATTATTTGGGAGTTACAATAAAATCATAAACAGAATTAATCTAGCAGCCACAAACTTCATTAACTTAAAATGATTCAGTGCAACAGGAAAATCAACGAAATAAGCAAGATTAATTTACAAAACTAATTAGCAAAATACAGTAAGATACAAATCTCTTTAAAACAGAAATAAAACACATTCAGTTCTGAGGTTTAAAAGTTCACCCCTTGTTCAATTTAAGGTTCTTTTGATTGAGTTCTGCTGAGTTTAAGGAGGTTTTTTTTTTATAATCAGTCTTTGCTCTCAGTTCAAAGTTCTGAGCAGGTATGGGGGTGAATATTTCTTCACCTGAATTCAGTTTTTAATCACAAGCAAGTCTGAATAGGCCATGCGGCCCCATTAAAGGTAAACGCTAGGTCCACGTGGTTTCGGGTCATGGGCTCAGGGCTAGAAAAAAACTTAAAGTTAGTTTTATAGAAAATCCCACGTGTAGAGCTTGTGGGGGTGGGGGTTGCCTAAATTAGGTCTTTAGAGAAACATGTGGAGGGTTAGAATGCAGACCATTACCAAGCCAAGAGAGGGGGTAGTGGGGACAATCCCAAATCCTAAGGAGCAGTGGCGGAAGTCTCCGAAGACCTCAGCAAAAGAAGCTGTTGGGGCTCGGGGTTCTGGGCTCAGAGCAGAACTAGCAGCATCAGTGGCAGGATTGGAGAAATGGTCTGGAACGCTGGCAGGCTTGTAGTCAGGAAGCGGTAGGAATGGAGATGAGGTCTGGAATCAGGAGATCAGTGGCAGAGACACACTGGCTGGGCTCCGGCATTTTAGTTTTAAAGCCAAAAGCCAGAATCGGCTGGCCTGACCTCCCAAGGTGGTTTGGGCTGGACTGGCTGGCTGATTCCCGCCTGAGGCAAAAATGTGCTGTTGCTTTTAGCAAAAGCATGGCTAGGAAAGCCACTTTCCTTTTTTAAAAAAGTGCTCAAAAAAGCTGAGCCAGATGGCCAAAAAGCAGGCATGGCTATCGTTTCTGAAAGGCTATCTGGAAAATTGAGAATTCGATTTCCAAACTTTGTAAGGTTGCCAAAATTATAACGATAAAAATAATAAAGGCTGATATAATAATATAAATTAATAATTTAATTAAAGCCATGCTAATAGAGAAAGTCATTAGACCACGCGCTTGTAAGAATTCAAAACTGCCGCCCCAGCCATTATTGTTACGTCTCTTCCTGAGTCTGCTGGCCAAGAGGGAGACTTCCTGCTAAAAAAAGAGAGCGTTCCTTCTTACCCTGGGAGATTTAAACTGTTCTCTGTGTGGAGACGTAGGCATCCCCACACCCAAAGAACAGGATACGGAAACCTGATGGACCACGGGAAATGTAGTTTGATAATTTCCATGTGTCCATAGAAAATACATATATATACTTAAAGATGGCATCTCTCAAATTTCATTCTTACACCATTTGTCAATTGGGGAATGGCTTGATTTTTTTTGTACAAATGACTCAGCTCCTTATAAATTTAAGAAAGGAGACTTTTGTCAGAAGATTTTGAGATAATTTCTTTCCTACTTTGTTCCTTCCCTTCTAATTTTGGTTGCATTGACTTTGTCTAATTTTGGTTGCATTGACTTTGTTTGTACAGAAACTTTTTAATTTAATATAATCAAAATTGTTCATTTTACATTTTATAGAGTTTTTTATCTCTTACTTGGTCTTAAATTTATTCCTTTCCCATAGATATGACAGATATAATATTCATATTCTATGTTCACCTAATTTGTTTATGATTTCCCTCTTTATATTTAAGTCATTTACCCACTCTGAGTTAATCTTGGTATAGGGTATAAGGAGCTGGAACTGAGATGGTGACTTAGTAGCAGGAGCCTTCTGAATCTCCTTCCAACTGATATTACAAAGTATCTCAAAAGGACAGAAGTCAAAATTGGATAAATAAAGGGGCTCTCCCACTGGATGCAGTCTTAAAAGAAGGCAGTGTTTAAGGATTCCCATGCTATAAGGGGCGAACCTGCACTTACCAAGGGCAAGCTAATCACCCCTCCTCCACACCACTCACCACACCAGAGTCAGAGTGATGGCCACGTGATCTCTAAATTCTCGGGGGCTAGCTGAAAGCACCACAGACTTACCCCTGAGGGCAGTGCAAGGTGAGATGAGATCCAAAGCTGAAGAGCACAGAGCCTGGGCAGCAGAATGTAGAGCTTTGGCAGAAACAAGGTTGGACACAGCCAAGGCAACAGGGGCTGGAAAGATAGCCTCAGGGCAAAAGGTTTTACAGTGTGATACACAAAGAACATCACATTACCTGCTCTCACTCTGGCGTCTGACTGGGAAAGAATGATACTACCAAGGCAAAGTCCTGTGAGACAGAAGCTAAGAAAGCAATCAACATGCAGGCGCCCCAATCCATTAGTGGCAAAAGGAATAAGCAGCAGAAAAAAAAAAACTCTTGACCTTGGATAATTTCTGTGGAGAAAAAGAGCAAAATACAGAAGCAACAGCAGAGTGACAAACAAGCAAACACATCCAAAATTTCCCCCAAAAATGGAATTGGTCACAAGCTCTCAAGGAACTCAAAAAGGAGCTCAAGAACCAAGTAAGAAAGATAGAAGAAAAAAGGGAAAAAGAAATTAAAGTAATACAAAAAGAAAATAACAGCTTAGAAGACAAAATTGTCCATATAAAAAAAGAGGCACAGAAATCAAATGAAGTAATAAGCAAATTGGAGACAGGAATTGACCTGCTGGAAGCCATGAAAAGCAGGATAGACCAAACTGAAAAGGAAAATCAAAAGATCATAGCTGAAAATCAGTCTTTAAAGACTAGAATTAGGCAAGTAGAAGCTAATGATCTCATGAGACAGCAAGAATTAATCAAAAGCAAAAGAATGACAAAATAGAAGGAAACATGAACTATCTCATTGAAATGAAAACTGACCTGGAAAACAGATTCAGGAGAGACAATTTGAGAATTATTGGTCTACCAGAAAGTCTGGAACAAAACAAAAGCCATCACATCATATTACAAGAAATTATTCAAGAAAACTGACCTGATATTCTTGAACAAGAGGGCAAAATTAAAAAAAAAATGGTATAGGGTATAAGATGTTGATCTAAACCTAATTTTTCCCATACTGTTTTCCAATTCACCCAGAAGTTTTTGTCAAATAGTGGGCAGAGGAACACTTTAGAAACAAAATTGTAAGGTTAATTTTTATAATTCATTTTCAAATATGATCATTAGTTCGTTTAAAACAGTTTTAAAGGAAAAATAGCTTTATTTTTTAATAGAGTAACATTTTGATTTAGATTCAAAAACTTTTATTAGAAAAGTAGGATGGATGTGACTTCTTTAGAGTACTAAAACACTTAGAGTGAATGCACTTGTTGTTTGATGCCAAAGCAATAATTATGTGCAAAAGTGTAATCTGTGGTGTAGTTCTCCCAGGGAGGATTCAATATATAGACTTATTCCCTCAAACATCTTAGCCTTCAAGATCACAAACCTCTTCAATCCTTATTACTATTTCATTAAAAATCACAGCACCATTCAACTTATAATCTCCTAGAACTGCTCTATGTACATGGTTATAAGTACAGAATAATAATGAATAAAAATGGAATCATAATGCATTTAAGGAGTCTATGTTATCCTAAAAACTATGATTTCCAGCAAAACTACAATTCCCAGCAAAAACTATGATTCCCAGAACCCCACTCACTTCTTGGAGTTATGTACTGACATAGACAGGATATAATTTGAGTGGAGTTCCGTGTCTAGCCCTCTTTTTTTTTTTTCCCTGTGGTGACTTTGGTGGAATGGGCTTTTTGAGCAGGTAGAAAAACTTAATGGTTCTAGTTTCTCAGATAATACATTTAAAAAATAATACTTCAAGTATTCAACATTAATTTAACTCTTACATTTATGATGACCAAAAGTGGGGTTCAGAAATCCTTAATTCTCTCTGAGTAGATTAGTTTAAAGAAAACATGTTTCTCCTTTTCACTGCCCCTCCCTCTTAGCCCCCCAAACTCCCACCTCGGGGAACTCTCTTCAGAGCTGCCACCTGTTGCTGGTGATCCTGCCTCTTGCTGCTAACTCCCTGGGTGGTCCCAACTGCATTTCTGCCACTTCTTCTCCTCCTGCTGCTGTCGCTATTACTGCTGTATAAAATCCCTCTTTTCCTTACATTGCCAACAGCTGGGTGCTTGCTTACTGCTGGCCTTGGAAGCCCAAGTGTGTTTCCCTAAGGCAATTCCTCTTAACTCCCTGTCTAGGTGGCAGGGGAAGCAAACTGCTCCTTGGCATTTTACCCCGGGGGGAAGAGGAAGGAGGGTTACTCTTCCTAACAGGAAGTAGAATTGTAAGCATGGCTCACTATGAAAGAGCAGTGCATTACCTATCTCAAAAAGCTCCCAGTTTTAGGAAGTCTTTTTTTTTCTACGGTTCCTAGGTACAATGGTCCTTGCAATTTTGAGGAAAGATTCATCTCCCTACACTCCCTTGCCATTCTGGCCTGCTCAGTTTCTACAATACATCTAATATGGGATTCCTCCACACTATGTTCAGCATGGAATTCTCCCTCACTATGGGAGATAACCAAAAGGAACCTAGATGGATGATGATACTGGGGAGGGGAATGAATCTTAATGAGTCTGGAGTGGATTTTAAGCCTTTTCAGACTCCGTTGTTTTATGGAAGTCTGTATTAGAACTGGAAAAAAAGGACTCTTGAATTCAGTGCCTGTATCCTGTCACACATATTGTATTTGATGATTGCTAGTTTTAAGATTTTATTTTGTTCATTAAGTTCTGTTACACTATGTCACTTTAAGTTACTATGTTTTGATAATTAGCTAAATATACTGTTAGATACTCTTTATTTGTACTTCCCCATATGACTGGACTGGAGAAGATATCATTATAAAAGTGGCTGTGAGTTATTTGTAACAAGAGGTAAAAGGTCCATTTAGTAGCTGAAGTGAAGTGCTGTAGCACTATTATATCCTCATCTTTACATTTATAAAAATGCAATGGATGAGATATATAAAGACATGCCTTTTACAGCTGTTACAGTGTCATACCAGAAGTTCTGGGAAGATTTTCCTAGGGCATGGTACCCTGGGTGGCTCCCAAGAGGGAGCATTTTCCCATGAAGTTTAAGTAGCTTCTGGATTATTTTTTTTTTAATTCTTTAATTAATTAATTAATTAAGAGCATTTTTCCATGGTTACAAGATTCATGATCTATTCCTCCCCTTCCCCCAACCTCTCCCATAGCTGACACACAATTCTACTGGGTTTTACATGTGTCATTGATCAAGACCTATTTCCAAATTATTGATATTTGCACTAGGGTGCTCGTTTAGAGTCAATATCCTCAATCATATCCCCATCAACCCATGTGATCAGGCAGCTATTTTTCTTCTGTGTTTCTACTCCCACAGTTCTTCTTCTGAATGTGAATAGTGTTCTTTCTCATAAGTCCCTCAGAGTTGTCCTGGATCTTTGCATTGTTGCTAGTAGAGAAGTCCATTTCATTCAATATATCCACAGTATATCTGTCTCTGTGTATAATGTTCTCCTGGTTCTGCTCCTTTCACTCTGCATCAATTCCTGGAGGTCATTCCAGTTCACATGGAATTCCTCCAGTTCATTATTCTTTGAGCACAATAGTATTCCATCACTAACAGATACCACAATTTGTTAAGCCATTCCTACTACAAAGAGTGAGACTATAAGAATTTTTGTACAAGTCTTTTTCCCTATGATCTCTTTGGGGTACAAACCCAGCAGGATCAAAGGATAGGCAGTCTTTTAGTGCTCTTTGGGTTCTGGATTATTTTTAACTCTTTATCTTAATCTACCAGAATGATCTAGATTCTTGGTGATATTTTAGACTCAAAAGGTTTTCTTGAATTAGTTGCTATACTACTGTTTTTTATAAAGCTATTTTCTTAGTGAAAATTAATATATCCTGAGTTGATCCGTGTGTTTGTCAACACCTCCTCAGAGGGGATTGTATAATCGTCATAAAATTCTAGTGCTATAAAAGTTAAGAAACTTGCTACCTCTCAGAATCCAGGAAGTGAACTTCTTGGAGAAGGTGCCATGGAAATGCCTGCAGAAACCTCACACTGCACTAAAAGATCCAGAATGAACTTTGGGTTGTAGCGGAATTGAACTGTGGGGGGTTGTAAAACATTTATTTTGTATGTATACTTTTATGCCAAAGGGGACTGCCCCCGATTGGATTTTTGTCAATGAGCCTAGCAATCATTGGTTTTGTTCTCTTTCCCTTTTATCCCCAAATTATTGTAATTTATAAGTTGGTTATGTTTACAAGATCCGTTGGAGAGACTAGTCTTCCAAAGGTCTCAGGGGGGATTGTTGAAGACCTTATGAGGTAACTCTCAAACTGGCACTGTTCAGGATAAAGAAGCCCAATAGAACTTCAAGAAATGGGAGTCTTTGAATTCCTTTTCAGTCTACATGTAAGAAAGGACATGTCCCCCACTTATATATGCTTCTATTCTAGGTCTTCCCCTGCTCCTGACTGGAAAAAAAACAAAACCAAAAACTATTCTTCCATCTTGTTGCATTTTGGAAGAAGAAATAAAGGAGGATTAAGAATGGGGTTGTAATAATAGCTAAAATTTATAAACTATTTATTCTAGCTAATTTTAGCTATAACTGGTCATCCCTTCCTTAAAACTTCCTCCTTTGGCCTCTGTGGCATTATACTAATCTTCAATCTTCTATAATTTAGATTACGTCTTAGATTCCTTCCCTGATTTTCTCATGCATCTCCCTATGACCATGGTATAAAGGGTCCCTACCTCTTGGTCCTAACCTGTCTTCCATCCATATCTCACATTACTCCCCAGCACCTTTGTGGTCAGCCAGTCTACAAACATTTATTAATAGCTTACTATAGAGGCAAGTAGGTGGCTCAGTGGATAGAAGGAAAGGGACTGGCCTGGATTCTGGAGGTCTTGGGTTCAAAACAGATCTGATATTTCCTAGCTGTGTGATCCTGGGCAAGTCACTTAACTCCAGTTACCAACCCTTTACTGCTCTTTTACCTTGGTAAAAGTATTGTGTATAGATCCAAAGATAGAAGGAAAGGGCTTATTTAAAACAACAACAACAACAACAACAAAAAACCTTACTTTCCAAGCACTGTTTTAAGCACTGAGGATACAAAGAAAGGCAAAAAAATAGTCCCTGCCTAAAGGAGAGTATGTTTTGACTTGGCCTGATTATTACCTAGGCAGATGGCAAATGGGGTAAGAAGGCATTGATATTCTATATGTATAATTTTGTTAATTAAACTAAGAATTTATAATCATCAGAATTTTTTCTCCCATACAGAGAACTCTTGGGTTAGCGACTCTTCAACCTTAGATCTGAGACTGACTAGATTCCTACCTGAGAACATGAAAAAGCTGTTCAAACTCTGTTAGCTCTCTATGGGTAAGCCTACTTAGGAACACAAGTTCATAACTATAGCCTAGACTGGGATGTACATGGGTCCCCTTGGCATTTGTGAAAGTAGCAAGCGAGACTATTTGGGAAAGAACTGGCTAAAGCAGGATTTGGTTCAGGGTATCAGCAAAACAGAGAAGAGTGAGTTGAAAGGGTAAGCAGCATCCAGAAGACCCAGAGCATAAGTTTCTTCATTTAAAGATGAGGTAGGTAACAACATTTGAAAATTTAGGTGAATTAGTTTTGGGTTCCAGAGAGGAAAGAATTTTTTCTTACAGGAATGTGTAATGGACAGGTTAAGAGACTGAGTAGTGGTGAAGGGCCAGCATTTTGATGACAGATTAAACTTTCCTAGCCCAAAGCCAGTAAGTGGATCAAGGGTGAGGAATTCCAAGAACAACCAAGCTAGGGAAAAGGAAAGAGGAACATAAATTTAGAACTGAATGAGACCTGAGAGATCTTTCATCTCTGGGGCTCCTAAATATTTTTCTGAGTCTTAAACTCTGTAGGTAGTACTGAAAAGCCCAAGGAAGGGATAATTAGTAGTTAGATCATTTAAAGACAGTCTATAGTGGGCATGCTAAGAGTGAGAATGACATTTTTGTTAATCAAATAAAGAGATGACTCTTTTACCACTGACCAAATTAGAAGAATGAGTCCTTAGAGGATGTAGCTAGTTTGAGGAAGAGTTTGGAATCTTCTGCTATTACTGTTGATCTTTTTATTTAGTAATACTAAAAACTGAAAGAATTCACTTGTTTTATTAGAGCTGTGGAATTTTATCTTTTGTTTCACAATTACTAGCGGCAAGTCTTTTTTTTGAGTTAGCAGAAAGAACTCTGCTGTTCAGAATCTCCAAACAGATTTTTGTATATTTAATAAATGTGTCTAGTAGACTGTGCTAAAATATAAGAGTAGGTTGTTTTAATTCCATGATGCTTAATAAATATTTGACAAATAAATGAAAGTACAGTGGGAAGATTATTTTATTCTTTCAATTATGTGAGCTCCTTGGGAATAGGGTTGTTTCATTCTCTGTATTTGTATCCAAATTCACACATTTATATCCAAATGTAGCACCGGGACTGGAAGGCAGATGATAGGGTATTTAATAAATGCTTGAATAATTAATTGATTGTCTACATATTTAGGTACTGAAAAATCTTTTTGCCCTTCCCAATTAATTTTCATCAAACTAAGTTTAGGGAGCTTAGGCAATTCTCATTTTAAGAGGAGGTGATAAGTAACATTTTCAGAATTAATAAGGGGATTAAATGATTGAAACAATAACACTTACAGTCAAAGGTTAATGGAGCTGGTATTAATAGTTAGCCAACAAAAAAAGAAACCTAAGAGTGACCTAATAACTATCTCTCTGCCTCTGTGAAAGGCTACTGTGCTGATCACACAATGCCTTCACAACCTAGACTTGATTTACCTTTCAAGTCCTATGATACATTACTCCCCTTTAAGCACATTATAGTCTAGCCAAGCTAGATGAGCTAAATCCCATTTCCCTGTTTTTGCAGTGCTGTCCAAGATACCTGGAATTAACTCTTTCTGTCTGCCTCTTGGAATCCCTTGTTTCCTTCAAACTCAACTCAAATACTATCTTCTATACAAAACTTTATCTGATTCCCCAGAGCTACTAGTGCTTCAAAAAATTATATTGTATTTGTCACACACAATATATACAAATGTATACAAATATATCCTTATATATAGTACATGTTGACTTCTCTAATAGAATATAAACTCCTTGAGGTAAGGACTGGTTTCTTTTCTATCTTTGTATCCTTAGTACCTAGAGCATGCTTGGCACATTTATTAAAACGATTGTTTATTAATCAATAATCATGTTTCCAACCTGAGAGATAAAACATGATGACTGAATTTTGAATCCTGGGCTATTTTTATTTTTAAGACAATCATATTAAACTAAATATCTCAATCAAGTATAACTTTAAATAAAGCATAATAATCAATAAACAACAATTAAGAATTTATTATGGGCCACACACTCTGCTAAGTACACTAGGGTACAAAGAAAATCAAAACCGCAACCCCTACCTTCAAGGAACTCACCTTCGAATGGAGACAAAACAAAAACAACTAAGTACACACGGGATACATAACGTGTAAATGAGAGGTAAGTCTCAGAGGGAAGGAACCAGCGGTCAGTCATAGATGTAGGAGCTGGAAGTCAATAATGTTGGTCTCTAATCTAACCCATTTATTTTACAGATTGATAATAGAAGTCATTCAAAACCAACTCCTTCATTTAAAGATGAGGGAAACTCAGGCCCAGAGAGGTTGTTACTTGTCTGAGATTTCATATATGTTTATGCACAGGTTCATGATGCATATGTGTAATATATGTACAAATATAAATATATAGTACAGTGCCTTGGCATATGATAGGCACTTAATAATAAAAGTTTATTGAGTGGAATCAACCATATGGCACAAGGTAAGGTTTTGAATGCAGGTCCTCTGATCCCAAATCCACTCCTCTAAAGTATATTTTGAAAGAGTAAAGTGGTTGGAAGAGAGAAGTCTGGGTCGCCTGGCTTGAGGTTCCAATAATTTATTTTAAATGCTATGAAAGCTTGGCTATTTAACCAACATCCCTGTGTTTGGTGCCTACGGAGCTGAGGGTGTTTCCTAACAAAATATCCGCCGGCTCCAGATTTGGGTGAGGATCCCCTGGGCAGGAGCGGGAACTCCAAACGTTCTCAGGGTAGCCAGTCCAGCCTGTCTCGCACCCCAATTTTCTGCTCTTGCTTCCTTTGTAGGTCACCTTCGGTCCTCCAGTAGGAAAGCAATATCGCGAAACTGGGGCAAGGAAGGCTCAGTTTTCCTTCCCGCAGCAACTCCCCCGGGCTAGGTCACACCACGTGGGGCGGGGTGGGAGAAACAATCCCGGCCGTAGTCATCATCCCCACCCCCTTCCCCGCCGAAAGCTCCGAGGACGTCCAGAGCAGATCCCCGGCTGGGGAGGGGGCTACCAGCTCAGGCGCAACCGATTGTCACGTCGCCCCCGCCCCTCCAATGGCCAACCTCCCTCCACGCTGCGTGTGGACCCTCCCCCCCACACCTCGCGTACGTAGCTCCGGAGTCTCGGGGACTTGACGTCACCTCACCTGGCAACTGCAGAGCGGGCGGTAGTAGCTACTGGGGAGGTGGGGCGGGGGTGGGGGTTTCGGGGCTAGGGGGGGGAGAAAAAAAAGACATCTCGCGAGACTTCCCCCAATTTCC